>NC_134825.1:186703173-186777649 GCF_004210375.1 Tachypleus tridentatus | reverse complement strand
TTAACACAACATAGGTGTAGATCCACTATATTATAACATTTAATATAAAGAGACATCAGAAAGTGAACAGAAACCTTTGATTTCGAAACTGTATGTTTAACCAGAAACACAGATGCCATCATGATCCCTAGAATAGCAAAAGATCACAATAACAACGTATATTGTAAATCTGACTCTGGATGGTTGGATGACGACTAAGGTTCTGTCCACGGGGGTGGTCGGTACCTAGAAGGAAGGAAATAAAAGATCTTGTGAAAATACAGCTGGCTGGTCGGGTTGCGGTTTTGGTTAGTACAAAATAGTGGGACAAAAAAACGTTCCCAATTCATGCTCCTGGTGGCTAGCACAGTGGTTTAACTAAATAACCAATTATCCTAAAATATTTATTTTAACATTTTATTGTTTCTCTTGTTACTGCTGTTTATTCTATTCAGGACAGAAGTTTGTAAGAAGCCGAAAGAAAGTCTAGAATATCATATGGTATTATTTTTGTTTGGAATCCTCGAAACGCCATTAATGTTTTATTCTTTTAAAGTCTTAAAGCCTAAACATGTCATACCACAAAAATAAATTATAAATATTTAGTCATTACACTTTAAGTGTGATAAAACTAAGACATTAAATATATTTAGTTGACGAAACTACACATGTATATATATCATTAGTATTCGAAACGTTGAAGAAAATTATGTATTGTAATAACTTCCACGTGAAAAGTTTTCCGTAACTGTTCATTTTAAATGGAAGTTTTAAGATAGGAGATACCATAAGCACACTTGGACTAAACGGAAGGTTTAAGATAGGAGATACCCTAAGCACACTTGGACTAAACGGAAGGTTTAAGATAGATACCCAAGCTTACCCATGGACTAAACGGAAGGTTTAAGATAGGAAATACCTGAAGCACACTTGGACTAAAAACGGAAGGTTTAAGATGGGAGATACCATAAGCACACTTGGACTAAACGGAAGGTTTAAGATAGGAGATACCCTAAGCACACTTGGACTAAACGGAAGGTTTAAGATAGGAGATACCCTAAGCACACTTGGACTAAACGGAAGGTTTAAGATAGGAGATACCCTAAGCACACTTGGACTAAACGGAAGGTTTAAGATAGGAGATACCATAAGCACACTTGGACTAAACGGAAGGTTTAAGATAGGAGATACCCTAAGCACACTTGGACTAAACGGAAGGTTTAAGATAGGAGATACCCTAAGCAACTTGGACTAAACGGAAGGTTTAAGATAGGAGATACCTAAGCACACTTGGACTAAACGGAAGGTTTAAGATAGGAGATACCCTAAGCACACTTGGACTAAACGGAAGGTTTAAGATAGGAGATACCATAAGCACACTTGGACTAAACGGTTCGGTTAAACACAAGGGTTCAGGTATAGCTACCCTTAGTTTTGTTTTTACTTAAGGAAGTTGTTGTTTTGAATTAAGCACAAAGCTACACAATAGGCTATCTGTGCTCTGCCCACCACGGGTATCGAAACCCAGATTTTAGCGTTGTAAGTCCGCAGACATACCGCTGAACCACTAGGGAGGGCCACTTAAAGAAAGCAGCCAATGAGTTATTTTTATAGCATACACAAAGCTGAAGGTGTAATAATTGGTATCACGTCTCGAACCTTGGACGCTTCGATCCGTAGCGAGACACATAAAACTATATATAAACTCTATACTAAACGTCGTAAACATCGATTAATTCTTGTAACACGCGTAATATTTCAAAAGAAACTTAAAAGTAGGATCAAGGTCAATAAAATTTAAAACTAAGGAGAAAAGATTAAAGTGTTTTTTTTTATAAAACAGATTTTTGTTGAAGTAAAATCAATTAAAAATAACCAGTAGCAAAGCAAAAGTGTATGATAACAGAACGCAAAAACAAATCACACAGAATACACATTTTAGAATATATCTTTGATTACATTTTAGATATAATTATATTAGAATTAGATAAAAAGTAAAAATCCACATATATATACTTTACCGTGCCAAGTTATCCTTGTCTCCTTACAAAGTTTAAGCCTATGCGTCAAAGTGTCATATTCGCCAACTTTTACCTCTGTGCCATCTATCGGAAAAATAAATACACATTATAGCGACGTATTTATTAGCTTAATAATACATAAAATGAACTCGTTTATTTCTAAATATTGTAAGTTATCGTAAGTTTATAAACAAATAAATATGAATTTTAATACCGATGCACGTATATATGTTTTTGTAAAATAAAGTAAAAGTAAGATAAACAGACAGCAGGAACCTACTCTGATATTTTTTCAGATAACACAAACATAGATTAATATTATTTCAGACAAAATAAAGTCACTCTGATATTGCTTTAAAAAAACAAAACTTACTTTGGTATTGCTTCAAAAGAATGAAACCTCGCCTTTCGTTTCTGATGAAGCTAACTGAACCCTGTATATAAAACAGCAACAAAAAAACAACGTGTAGATATTGAGTTACATGTTTGTAAGTACACCATAATTATTGGCGTAATACAGTAAGTTATTTTATAATTGTCCCCCGCTGGTACAGCGGTAAGTCTATGGATTTACAACGCTAAAATCAGGGGTTCGATTCCCCTTGGTGGATTCAGCAGATAGCCCGATGTGGCTTTGCTATAAGAAAACAAGAACAAGCACAATACTTTATGATCATGACGTCAGAGAAGTTACAAAAAGCAGATTGTTGTATAACAATAAAAACCAGGTTGTTGTATAACAATAGAAAGGCCTAATTTAATTCACAAATTTCAATATATTTCTTAACAATTAAGTATTTATGTCCAGAAAATGAAAGTCATAAAAATATTAGAGTCAGACTTTAATGGTAGAAGTTATCAAGGAACTTTACAGAGATATTTGTTAGCATATATTAATGTATAAATTACAGTGTTACGTATCAGTTTACTAAGGAATCGTTAGTGTTAGGAATATATACATATATAAACCGACGGTTAATATACCTCGAAATAGTTTTCATTTGTATTTATATAACCACGGCACAGAGTGTGGCACCCCCCAGTGCCAGAGTGGTACGTCTGCAGTCTTATACTGCTAGAAACCTGGTTTCGATACCCGTTGTGGGCAGAACACCGATAACCTTCTGGGTTGCTATGTGTTAAGATACAAAACAAAACAAAGGGTGGCGACACCTACCGTCACTCCTCTAAACGAAGTTTGATTAAAGGCCTCACGGAAAAGAGCTCCCCACATAGGATCTCTGTATTCGAACATCTCCAGCGTTCTGGAACTATCGATAGCTATAAGCTTCCGTTTCACCATTTGGATAGCTAGGGCGATCATCCAGATCCCGTCGTAGGCGTAACCATGGAAACGATTGTTGCTTCCGTCATACCGTTGTTTGTACTGAGTTTCGTATTCCGCTGAAGTCTGAGACGAAACGTAAATTTGGTTATGGACAAAATGATATCATAAGAACACACTAAGAAAAATATAACCAGTAAAACATTTCCTGACAAACTGTTGACTCGAGTAACGTAGAGATTATGGGGGACATTCGTGTTGTGAGGCAAAGGTTGAATAAAATGAAAATATAAATAAATAAACAGTGTGCTTCAAAATGTTGAGGTTTTAAAGATTTTGAAAAGTGTTTATCTTATCTGTTACGAGATATAGAGCTGTTTGTAGTAAAAGGTTTAACTCCACCAAAGGTTCCAGACGTTAATAAAGTGTAGCGTGTGAAAGAAGTAATAAAGTAGGTTTATGTACCAAAAACTGGACATTTTGACAAGTAAACCTAGCTTTGGCAAGATATCAAGAAAATATTACATATGATAATCAATATCATGTGCAAAATTACACAGAGAAAAGACTGGTTTCTTGTTTTGCTATTATAAAAAACTATTACAACAGTTGTTCAGTTGTGATTTATATACATGTGTACTAACCGTCTAATTCTCCATATCCGAAGCACCGATAACAGTATGTACCTTTTAAAGAAATTGTTTGTTTTCGAATTTCGCACAAAGCTACTCGAGGGCTATCTGTGCTAGCCGTCCCTAATTTAGCAGTGTAAGACTAGAGGGTTTGTTTGTTTTTTTGAATTTCGCACAAAGCTACTCGAGGGCTATCTGCGCTAGCCGTCCCTAATTTAGCAGTGTAAGACTAGAGGGAAGGCAGCTAGTCATCACCACCCACCAACAACTCTTGGGCTACTCTTTTACTAACGAATAGTGGGATTGACCGTCACATTATAACGCTCCCACGGCTGGGAGGGCGAGCATGTTTGCGCGACGGGGATGCGAACCCACGACCCTCGGATTACGAGTCGCACGCCACAGATTTTTTTCCCATAGAAATGTAGAATGTATGCTGTGGACAAAATGTATCATTTCTTAAACCAACGCACTATTCAAGGACTGTCGTCAATTTGAAGGTTTTTTAACACTAAAATTCAAAGCTCGATTCTTGATATGGGCACAGCACAGATAATCTCATGATAGTTATGCATTTGTTACAAAAAAACTCTATGTTTGTTCTGAATTTTGAGCAAAGCTATTCGAGGCCTATCTGCGCTTGTCTTCCTTAACTTAGAAGTAATAACAGTTGGTTAACAACATCTATCATCAACATTTAAATACACTTTATCAACGAATAGTATTTAAAATAGTTATTAAAGTGTGAACAAATAACAATATTATGATTGAGCTGATATATTCATTTAAAAGAATTTGGATAAAAACTCAATAAACCCTTACAAAAAATCCATATTAAAAAAGGAGTATCTAATGTCTTTCAAGTGTATCAGATAACGACTGCTTCGTTTTTACTAATTTTAATAGAAAGTCTAATTTCAATTATTCAGAATAAAACTGGTTAGAATCCATGTTAAAAAACAAACGCTGTACATGCTTTCCAGTTTTACTCGGTAAGACAAAAACAACAACACAAAAGCAATCAAATACTGTTAAATATCAGATTAACCTACCAGCCCTGATACAGTTATGTCTTCGGTAGAACTTAAGGATAAAATATCTGTAGCTAAGTAGCCTTCCATAGCTTCTCCGAGTTGCGATTGGTTACAAGTAACAATATCTAGGTGCTTCTTCCACCAATCATAATCATACACTCCAACGATGATCCACTGGTACTTCTTCCCGTACAATCCCACTTTGTAGGCCTAAAAAAGTGTTACTACATATAAGTAATATTACCGTCTCCAATCCTTGCTCACTAGATTTCGGGATACAGCGTTTGTTTGGTTGTTTTGAATTTCGCGCATAACTACTCAAGGGCTATCTACGCTAGCCGTTACTAATTTAGCAGCTAGTCATCACCACCCACCGCCAACTCTTGGGCTACTCTTTTACCAACGAATAGTTGAATTGACCGTCACATTATAACGCCCCCACGGCTAAAGGGCGAGCTTGTTTGGTGCGACGGAGATTGGAACCCGCGACCTTCAGATTACGAGTCGAACGCCTTAACACACACGGCCATGCCGAGCCAGGGATACAGTGACCCGGTTATAGAATGGTCATAGAACAGTTCTTAATCTTATTATAAAGAACTTCGAATAGATCAACACTATAAATGTATCGAGCCATTTATTCATATTTCACTAATTGTTTACCATAATTTTGGAAGAATATTTTTCCTAGGTGATTTTTCAACATATTATCCGAAACGTCCTTGATCAAACAATTATCTTGTCAAGTTCTACGTAGAAACTCACATAAACGAGCGATTTAACTTATTAAATGCATCTCTATAATCAACCATCGATTTTAACTTGTTGAACCTAAACGTATCTACATATACTGAACCAACCATTTAGACTTCCCTCTAATAATAATAATTCGATACATGACAAATGAAACATTCCTAAATTAAATAATTAGTAGAAACACAGCAATGAAACGTTCCTAAATGAGATAATAATTAGATACACAACAAAGGAAAAAATTCTAAATGAAGTAATAACTGGATAAACAACAACGAACACATTCCAAAACGAAATAATAATTAGATACATAGCAAGGGAAACAATCTTAAACGAAGTACTAATCAGATACACAGCAAAGAAATATTTTTAAATAAGGTAGTAATTAGATAAACAACAAAGGAAACATTCCTATTTGAAGTAATAATTTAATACAGAACAAAGGAAACATTCCTAAATAAAGTAGTAATTAGATACACAACAAAGGAAACATTCCTAAATAAAGTAGTAATTAGATACACAACAAAGAAACATTCCTAAATAAAGTAGTAATTAGATACACAACAAAGGAAACATTCCTAAATAAACTAGTAATTAGATACACAACAAAGGAAACAATCCTAAATAAAGTAGTAAATAGATACACAACAAAGGAAACATTCCTAAATAAAGTAGTAATTAGATACACAACAAAGGAAACATTCCTAAATAAAGTTGTAATTAGATACACAACAAAGGAAACATTCCTAAATAAAGTAGTAATTAGATACACAACAAAGGAAACATTCCTAAATAAACTAGTAATTAGATACACAACAAAGGAAACAATCCTAAATAAAGTAGTAAATAGATACACAACAAAGGAAACATTCCTAAATAAAGTAGTAATTAGATACACAACAAAGGAAACATTCCTAAATAAAGTTGTAATTAGATACACAACAAAGGAAACATTCCTAAATAAAGTTGTAATTAGATACACAACAAAGGAAACATTCCTAAATAAAGTAGTAATTAGATACACAGCAAAGGAAACATTCCTAAATAAAGTTGTAATTAGATACACATCAAAGGAAACAATCCTAAATAAAGTTGTAATTAGATACACAACAAAGGAAACATTCCTAAATAAAGTAGTAATGAGATACACAACAAAGGAAACATTCCTAAATAAAGTTGTAATTAGATACACAACAAAGGAAACATTCCTAAATAAAGTTGTAATTAGATACACAACAAAGGAAACATTCTAAATAAAGTTGTAATTAGATACACAACAAAGGAAACATTCCTAAATAAAGTTGTAATTAGATACACAACAAAGGAAACATTCCTAAATAAAGTTGTAATTAGATACACAACAAAGGAAACATTCCTAAATAAAGTTGTAATTAGATACACAACAAAGGAAACATTCCTAAATAAAGTTGTAATTAGATACACAACAAAGGAAACATTCCTGAATAAAGTAGTAATGAGATACACAACGTAACGTACCTCACAAAAGACTTTAATAGCCCACTGTTCTTCAAATTTTCCAAGAATAATACGGACATCTTTCTCCTGTATAAAATCAAAATAAATAAAATATCGAATTTTACGTTATACAGACGTACGTTAGAGACACATTATGACCTCAAGCTTCTAATACAAACATACCTAACACAACATTTAGATATGATAGTTTTACTCAGTAACTGGAGGAGTAAGTTTTTACTGATTGTGTATTGACATGATAGATTTACTAAGTAACTAGAGGAGTAAGTTTTTACTGATTGTGTATTGACATGATAGATTTACTCAGTAACTAGAGGAGTAAGTTTTTACTGATTGTGTATTGAGATGATAGATTTACTAAGTAACTAGAGGAGTAGGTTTTTAATGATTGTGTATTGACATGATAGATTTACTCAGTAACTAGAGGAGTAAGTTTTTACTGATTGTGTATTGACATGATAGTTTTACTCAGTAACTAGAGGAGTAAGTTTTTACTGATTGTGTATTGACATGATAGATTTACTAAGTAACTAGAAGAGTACGTTTTTACTGATTGTGTATTGATATGATAGATTTACTCAGTAACTAGAGGAGTAAGTTTTTACTGATTGTGTATTGACATGATAGATTTACTCAGTAACTAGAGGAGTAAGTTTTTACTGATTGTGTATTGACATGATAGATTTACTCAGTAACTGGAGGTAAGTTTTACTGATTGTGTATTGACATGATAGATTTACTCAGTAACTGGAGGAGTAAGTTTCTACTGATTGTGTATTGACATGATAGATTTACTCAGTAACTAGAGGAGTAAGTTTTTACTGATTGTGTATTGACATGATAGATTTACTCAGTAACTGGAGGAGTAAGTTTTTACTGATTGTGTATTGATATGATAGATTTACTCAGTAACTAGAGGAGTAAGTTTCTACTGATTGTGTATTGACATGATAGATTTACTCAGTAACTAGAGGAGTAAGTTTTTACTGATTGTGTATTGACATGATAGATATACTCAGTAACTAGAGGAGTAAGTTTTTACTGATTGTGTATTGACATGATAGATTTACTCAGGAACTAGAGGAGTAAGTTTTCACTGATTGTGTATTGAGATGATAGATTTACTAAGTAACTAGAGGAGTAAGTTTTTACTGATTGTGTATTGAGATGATAGATTTACTAAGTAACTAGAGGAGTAAGTTTCTACTGATTGTGTATTGACATGATAGATTTACTCAGTAACTAGAGGAGTAAGTTTTTACTGATTGTGTATTGACATGATAGATTTACTAAGTAACTGGAGAAGTAAGTTTCTACTGATTGTGTATTGACATGATAGATTTACTCAGTAACTAGAGGAGTAAGTTTTTACTGATTGTGTATTGACATGATAGATTTACTCAGTAACTAGAGGAGTAAGTTTTTACTGATTGTGTATTGACATGATAGATTTACTCAGTAAATGGAGGAGTAAGTTTTTACTGATTGTGTATTGACATGATAGATTTACTCAGTAACTGGAGGAGTAAGTTTTTACTGATTGTGTATTGATATGATAGATTTACTCAGTAACTAGAGGAGTAAGTTTCTACTGATTGTGTATTGACATGATAGATTTACTCAGTAACTAGAGGAGTAAGTTTTTACTGATTGTGTATTGACATGATAGATTTACTCAGTAACTGGAGGGTAAGTTTTTACTGATTGTGTATTGATATGATAGATTTACTCAGTAACTAGAGGAGTAAGTTTTTACTGATTGTGTATTGAGATGATAGATTTACTAAGTAACTAGAGGAGTAAGTTTTTACTGATTGTGTATTGAAATGATAGATTTACTAAGTAACTAGAGGAGTAAGTTTTTACTGATTATCTATAGATATTATAAATTTACTCAGTAACTAGAGGAGTAAGTTTTTACTGATTGTGTATTGAAATGATAGATTTACTCAGTAACTAGAGGAGTAAGTTTTTACTGATTATCTATAGATATTATAAATTTACTCAGTAACTAGAGGAGTAAGTTTTTACTGATTATCTATAGATATTATAAATTTACTCAGTAACTAGAGGAGTAAGTTTTTACTGATTATCTATAGATATTATAAATTTACTCAGTAACTGGAGGAGTAAGTGTTTTACTGATTATGCGCTGATATGATACAGTTACTCAGTAACTGAACGAGTTAGATTTAATATGGTTAGTTAAAGAGCTACAAAAAGAAGGCTTCTTTATATCAGTGTTCAATTTTCTGGTAATCTTCACTTAGAGGGTTCAGAATGATTGTAATTTATTGGACAATTCGTCAAGATAATCACTATTTACCTAAAAAATATGTCTCTGATAACTAAAACACTGACCGTATAATTCTTCAAAAATTATAAAAAAAGATTGTAGCCAAAATGTTTTTAATGATTGTATCGTAACTTAAAATTTAGTGGATATCCTATGTTTTTAATTGTGATTTTCAAAAGAAATATCCAGAGACCGATTTATACTTTTTCTTCACGAGATGGCAGCTCACTCACCTTGAGTTTGGATATAGCTGACTCCAGTTCATCGACGAATCCCTGCTGAGCAGCTATTTTGATCTTGGCTGTTTCAAGATCCGACAGTAACTTACTATGCGGCTAAAATGGGAAAAGTGTGTTTTATTAAGCCTGGAAAGTGAAGCCGTATAAGTGTTTTCAATAGAAAGAACTGATATACTTACAGTAAAACAAAACTACGTTTATATCAAGTAAAATCAGGCTTTAACAAAGATTTGACATTGAAGATTTTGTTTTTGAATTTCGCGCAAAGCTACACGAGGGCTATCTGCACTAGCCGTCCCAAACTGAGCAGCATAAGACTAGCGGGAAGGCAGCTAGTTATCACCACCCACCGCCAACTGTTGGGATACCCCTACTCTTTTACCAACGAATAGGGGGATTGATCGTCATATAATAACGCCCTGACGGCTGAAAGGGTGAGCATGCTTGGGGGGAGAGGGATTCGAACACGCGATCCTCAGATTAGTGTCTTAACCACCTGGCCATGCTGGACGGACATTGCAAAAGAAAAAATTACACTATATTGGTCGAAAATTATTCAAATTAGAACAAAAACTTGTTATTACTTTAACATTGTTTATTTAAATTTAGTTCCACATCAGAGGCAACGTTTGCACTGCTGACATAATAACAAACTCCTCTGTTCTTTGTGTTGTGGAATTTCACGCAAAGCTTCACCAGAACTTTCTGTACGAGCAGTCCATAATTTGGAAGTTATAGAGTATACGGAATGCATCTAGTAATTTTCACCCACCGCCAACTCTTGAGCTACTATTTAACAACTAAATGTGGAATTAAATGTAACATTATAACATCCCCACAATCAAAAGGGTAAACATATTTGTAGACGGGATTCGAACCCGCGACACGCAGATTGCCAATCGAATATCAAAAGCATCCGGTCATACTAAAGCCCCACCTATATTAACACTGTAACGTGGTTTAATGTAACAGGTAGTTTAATGTAACAATGTTGGAATATCCTGAAGTCAGTTCCACTCTTGTTCATATAGGGGTGGGTTAAGATCAATAACAATGGCCCGACGTTCTTAACACAATATCAAAAAGGATTAAATAATAGTAGCTAAGAAGACAACAATACGTGGTGTTAAACGTCACATAAACACCGTTCCCATAGCAACCACCAGGAATTTTTTTGTTAACCTGAGGATGACCGAAGAAGATCCAAACATTGGTTTCTCATCACTACGAAGCCATCGGTAAGAACTTACCTTAAAGGGGCTTCTATCAGCCCCTGATGAGTAGTTAAGAACTTACTTTAAAGGGGCTTCTCTCAGCCCCTGATGAGTAGTTTAGAACTTACCTTAAAGGGGCTTCTCTCAGCCCCTAATGAGTAGTTAAGGACTTACCTTAAAGGGGCTTCTCTCAGCCCCTGATGAGTAGTTAAGAACTTACTTTAAAGGGGCTTCTCTCAGCCCCTGATGAGTAGTTAAGAACTTACTTTAAAGGGGCTTCTCTCAGCCCCTGATGAGTAGTTAAGAACTTACTTTAAAGGGGCTTCTATCAGCCCCTGATGAGTAGTTAAGAACTTACTTTAAAGGAGCTTGTCTCAGCCCCTGATGAGTAGTTAAGAACTTACCTTAAAGGGGCTTCTCTCAGCCTCTGATGAGTAGTTAAGAACTTACTTTAAAGGGGCTTCTCTCAGCCCCTGATGAGTAGTTAAGAACTTACTTTAAAGGGGCTTCTCAGCCCCTGATGAGTAGTTAAGAACTTACTTTAAAGGGCTTCTCTCAGCCCCTGATGAGTAGTTAAGAACTTACTTTAAAGGGGCTTCTCTCAGCCCCTGATGAGTAGTTAAGAACTTACTTTAAAGGAGCTTGTCTCAGACCCTGATGAGTAGTTAAGAACTTACTTTAAAGGGGCTTCTCTCAGCCTCTGATGAGTGGTTAAGAACTTACTTTAAGGGGCTTCTCTCAGCCCCTGATGAGTCGTTAAGAACTTACTTTAAAGGGGCTTCTCTCAGCCCTGATGAGTAGTTATGAACTTACTTTAAAGGGCTTCTCTCAGCCCCTGATGAGTAGTTATGAACTTACTTTAGGGGCTTTCTCAGCCTGATGAGTAGTTAAGAACTTACTTTAAGGGCTTCTCTCAGCCCCTGATGAGTAGTTATGAACTTACTTTAAAGGGGCTTCTCTCAGCCTTGAAGGTTTGTTTTTTCAGCCTCCTTGTGTGAACCTGTATATAATGTTTTCGTTCAATAACTCAGCCCAATTTAGTGGAGAGTTAAAATTAAAATAAAACTCATATAGAAACACACACAAATAAAACTATCAAAGTTGAGAGAGCATGAAAACAGAACAGGTGTTGGTATGCAACGAGTCTACTGTTCCGTGATACTCACCAAGGCATAACGTGGTGTACTTTGGTAGAGCGTTCCTACACGTGACCAGTTGAAATGTTGAAGTAGCGCTACCTGTGCCGAGTTGAAGGCATTTTCACTCGGAACCACTTGGAAAAAATTAGGGTAGTTCTCAACTGTGTACATTGGATGTGTGTCCCCGTATGTTAACTAAAAAACAAACAAACACACACATTAAAATAACATATTATTTTTCCATCAAGTTCCAATATCGATTAATCTAACAGTAATTTATGCAGAAAACACTATTTACGGACGAATAAGTAATATAATTTGTAGGGAGTAACTAAGCGGAACTTTTACATTATAGGAAAATACACTAAACCAAATATTATGAAAATAATAAACCACATTCTAGCTTCGTTCACTACTCGTTTTATTCCTGATGAACGACCTTCCATGTTTTTAAACTAAGGCCTTCATCTGATTTAATATGTAACTTTGTCAAACCTTGAAGTCAGATAAAGTTTTGATTACATGATATGACATGGTACCAACAGTAACACTTCATCTGGTAGGAAAGTGCTTCCAGTATCGATGTTGTTTCTGTTGCTAGGATTGTGGTTGCTAAGTAAGAAAATAATAAAACCGTTATACATACGCAGTAAGCACGTATGTTACGGGATATCTTGTCTACGGACTCTCAACAGATGTGAGCCACTTGTCGCAGGAAGGATTGAAATGTAAGTAATAGATGTCCGGGTACTTCACTTTTCAACAGCTGTTTTCTACAATTCTGTGATACGTGGGTGAGACACTTCCCAGTCTCTAAGCATTACTCAGTTTTTAGAAAGATGAACAGTAGAAATCCATGTGGAGATCTACAAAAGCTTTCAAAAAGAAAATGGAAAAATCGGCGTATGAGAAGTGAATGTACATCACATGAGAGGCGACAGAATGTAGTGCTGTTGAAGGAAACAAGCGAACTATTCATCTTCAAGAGACTTCAGTAGAACTGTACATAAATGTTAAACCTGATCACAATCAGCAAGAATAACATGATCGAAACATGAAATAAACAACTTTGTTTCCTGGCAACTACGTCACAGTCACCAAGACTAACATGAACAAAACATGATATAAACAACTTTGTTCCCTGACAATACCGTCACAGTCAGCAAGACTGACATGAACAAGAGATCATATAAACAACTTTGTTCCCTGACAACACCGACACAGTCAGCAAGAATAACAAGATCAAAACATGAAATAAACACCTTGTTTTCTGGCAGCACCATCACAGTCAGCAAGAATAACAAGATCAAAACATAAAATAAACAACTTTGTTTTTTGGTAACACCGTCACAGTCAGCAAGACTAACAAGATCAAAACATGAAATAAACACCTTTGTTTCCTGGCAACACCGTCACAGTCAGCAAGATTAACAAGATCAAAACATGAAATAAACAACTTTGTTTTTTGGTAACACCTTCACAGTCAGCAAAACTAACAAGATCAAAACATGAAATAAACACCTTTGTTTCCTGGCAACACCGTCACAATCAACAAGACTAACAAGATCAAAACATGAAATAAACAACTTTGTTCCCTGACAACACCGTCACAGTCAGCAAGACTAACAAGATCAAAACATGAAATAAACAACTTTGTTCTCTGACAACACCGTCATAGTCAGCAAGAACAACAAGATCAAAACATGAAATAAACAACTTTGTTCCCTGACAACACCGTCACAGTCAGCAAGACTCACAAGATCAAAACATGAAATAAACACCTTTATTTCCTGGCAACACCGTCACAGTCAGCAAGATTAACAAGATTAAAACATGAAATAAACAACTTTGTTCCCTGACAACACCGTCATAGTCAGCAAGAACAACAAGATCAAAACATGAAATAAACAACTTTGTTTCCTGACAACCTCTAACGTAGCCTGACCGTTCAAAAAAAAAAAAAAAAATTCAAACAATTATATTTGATTCGGTTGGGCGTAAAACATTATAAATCCGGATATCAAAGTTATTTTGAAAACCCACATAAGTACAAACAAGTAAAATGAATATGAATATCTTATAATCACCGACGTTCTGCTGGAACTATTCTGAATTAAGTGGTGTTTATTAAACAAATATAGTACACTAAACTTACAAGCACAGTTAATTAGGTGACTTGTGTGTTTATTGTAATTTGTACTGGCGGTAAAGTTCGATAAAATGATTTTGAATTGTGAACATCTGTCAAGATCTTGAGATTTAGCGGAAGATTTCCAGGAAGTTTGACTTCCGTTAGCAATCAATGACGACCGAAAGATTGAATGTGTAGGAAGAAACTGGTTCTAACAGTTCTCATTACAAACGTTCCCTTTGAAACAACTGAGTCGGTGTAAAGTTTCTTCGTCATTGAACAGAAGTCTACGTGTGAGGGAGTCAATCTCAGTCATTGTAAACAAGTCTACGTGTGAAAGAGTCAATCTTCGACATTGAACAGAAGTCTGCGTGTGAGGAGTCAATCTTCGGCATTGAACAGAAGTCTGCGTGTGAGGAGTCAATCTCAGTCATTGAACAGAAGTCTGCGTGTGAAAGAGTCAATCTTCGACATTGAACCGAAGTCTACGTGTGAAAGAGTCAATCTCAGTCATTGTAAACAAGTCTGCGTGTGAGGGAGTCAATCTCAGTCATTGTAAACAAGTCTGCGTGTGAGGGAGTCAATCTCAGTCATTGTAAACAAGTCTACGTGTGAGGGAGTCAATCTCAGTCATTGAACATAAGTCTGCGTGTGAGGGAGTCAATCTCAGTCATTGTAAACAAGTCTACGTGTGAAAGAGTCAATCTTCGACATTGAACAGAAGTCTGCGTGTGAGGGAGTCAATCTCAGTCATTGTAAACAAGTCTACGTGTGAAAGAGTCAATCTCAGTCATTGAACAGAAGTCTGCGTGTGAGGGAGTCAATCTCAGTCATTGTAAACAAGTCTACGTGTGAAAGAGTCAATCTCAGTCATTGAACAGAAGTCTGCGTGTGAGGGAGTCAATCTCAGTCATTGTAAACAAGTCTACGTGTGAAAGAGTCAATCTCAGTCATTGAACAGAAGTCTGCGTGTGAGGGAGTCAATCTCAGTCATTGTAAACAAGTCTACGTGTGAAAGAGTCAATCTTCGACATTGAACAGAAGTCTGCGTGTGAGGGAGTCAATCTTCGGCATTGAACAGAAGTCTGCGTGTGAGGGAGTCAATCTTCGGCATTGAACAGAAGTCTGCGTGTGAGGGAGTCAATCTCAGTCATTGTAAACAAGTCTACGTGTGAAAGAGTCAATCTTCGACATTGAACAGAAGTCCGCGTGTGAGGAGTCAATCTTCGGCATTGAACAGAAGTCTGCGTGTGAGGAGTCAATCTCAGTCATTGTAAACAAGTCTACGTGTGAAAGAGTCAATCTTCGACATTGAACAGAAGTCTGCGTGTGAGGGAGTCAATCTTCGGCATTGAACAGAAGTCTGCGTGTGAGGGAGTCAATCTCAGTCATTGTAAACAAGTCTACGTGTGAAAGAGTCAATCTTCGACATTGAACAGAAGTCTGCGTGTGAGGGAGTCAATCTCAGTCATTGTAAACAAGTCTACGTGTGATAGAGTCAATCTTCGACATTGAACAGAAGTCTGCGTGTGAGGGAGTCAATCTTCGGCATTGAACAGAAGTCTGCGTGTGAGGGAGTCAATCTCAGTCATTGTAAACAAGTCTACGTGTGAAAGAGTCAATCTTTGACATTGAACAGAAGTCTGCGTGTGAGAGAGTCAATCTCAGTCATTGTAAACAAGTCTACGTGTGAAAGAGTCAATCTTCGTCATTGAACAGAAGTCTGCGTGTGAGGGAGTCAATCTCAGTCATTGTAAACAAGTCTGCGTGTGAGGGAGTCAATCTTCGGCATTGAACAGAAGTCTGCGTGTGAGGGAGTCAATCTCAGTCATTGTAAACAAGTCTACGTGTGAAAGAGTCAATCTTTGACATTGAACAGAAGTCTGCGTGTGAGGGAGTCAATCTTCGTCATTGAACAGAAGTCTGCGTGTGAGGGAGTCAATCTCAGTCATTGAACAGAAGTCTGCGTGTGAAAGAGTCAATCTTCGACATTGAACCGAAGTCTACGTGTGAGGGAGTCAATCTTCGACATTGAACAGAAGTCTGCGTGTGAGGGAGTCAATCTCAGTCATTGTAAACAAGTCTGCGTGTGAGGGAGTCAATCTCAGTCATTGAACAGAAGTCTGCGTGTGAGGGAGTCAATCTCAGTCATTGTAAACAAGTCTACGTGTGAAAGAGTTAATCTCAATCATTGTCTGCTTGCGATGCGGTCAATTTGAAAAACTCTCTGGTTTATTCAGTCATCTTACTGTCCACAGTTCAGCGAATTTCTCCGTAGTTATTTTCCAAAACATTATTTGGGAGCCATTTTTAAAATTATTTAAAGCCACAATGGGTTACTGTTGTATCCACCGATGAAAATCGATCCCCGGATTATATGTTTGTAACTTCGTACACTTACCACTGTTTCACCGGGGAACGTTTCCAAACGTTACACTTGACTGAGGAATAAAACTGTGATAACCTCATTCCAAGAACAGTAATTGGCTGGTGACGCAAGGTATATTGTAATGTGAGAATTACATTCTGGTAATAAGAACAGTTATGTGAGAAACTTACAGTACGATCAGTGATGGGTCCATTAAATATCGAATTAAGCCTATCAGCTCACAAAAAGTCCTTTACTTTTAATTAATGTTCATAACTAGCTCGGACTGGTCACCGAACATCGAATGCAGTATATCAGGTGCCTGTTACAAATGTTGTTTAAGTTTATAAGTTTTTACCACTAGGATATTTGAAAAAAAATATTTGTTTTGAATTTTGCGCAAAGTTACACGAGGGCTATCTGCGCCAGCCGTGCTTAATTTTGAAGTGTATGACTAGAGGGAAGGCAGCTAGTCATCACCACTCACCGCCAACTCTTGGGCTACTCTTTTACCAACGAGTGGGATTGACAGCTACCTTATAACGTCCCACGGCTGAAAATGCGAGCATGTTTGGTGCAACAGAGATTCGAACCCGCGAACCTGGGATTACAAGTCGAACGCCTTAACCCACTTGGCCATGTCGGGCGCTAGGGTATTTAAAACACCTGTAAAAGAACATACACATTTATAATTCGCACCATATTCAGAGTCGTAATGAACCCATAATTAAAGAAAGGTTTACAGTTTGAGCCAGCTGATGATTTAAATCGAGATCAAATTGAAATAATACTACATTTTACCTATCATTAAAGTTATGTATTAGAATTTCGTATTTAGTCGAAGAAATACTTACCTACTTTTGTAAAACAGTTAGAAGGAGTAATATTTGAATAGTTTTTAAAAACTAAAAAGTTCAAATAATTTATCACGTCATTCCATAAGTAACGTCCGAAAATTTAATACAGATAATGTATCATCATTTCTGTCTTTGTTAAAGGCTTTAATGACTAAAATATGTAGTAGGACGTGTATAAAAATGTTCAGACAAATAAAAGAAAGTAACCCAACTCCACCTTTTCAGATCAGTAATCAAATAAACCCTTATGAGGATGGATGTGTCTGAGGAGCACATTAGGTATATAATGTTTTATGGGTTTAAAAAAAAGCAGTAGTAGAAACTACATGAAACATTCAATGTAGGAAAATGTCGAAGGTAGTTTCATAAGTTCAGATCACGTGACTACAGCTTAAGTGATGCGTCACGTTCAGGTCGTCCTGTTGAGTTTAATGATAACTTGCTGCTGGCTGCACTCAATGAAGATTGTGCTGTAACAGAAGCTTAATTCGACCCATTGAACAGTTCACCATCATTTGTGATAGTTTGGAAAGGTGTCAATACTTGGAAAATGGGTCCCCATGATTTGACAGAAGCCAAGAGTGGACATTTTCACTTCTCTACAATCTTATGAACGTACTCACCTTTTTTTGGACAGGTCTGTAACTCGAGGTGAAACATAGATATATTATAAAAATGTTAAACGCCACAGACAATGGCTTAGTGGAGGTAAACTGGCTAAAGCACAGCCAAAAATGGACCTCCATCCTAGAAATGTCTTGTTAAGTGTTTGGTGGGATATTGTTGGTGTGATCCACTTTGAGTTGTTGCCTATCAATGTATCGATTACATCAGACTTCTACTGTCACAGTTAGAGAATTTGAATGTTGCACTGAAAGTTTCAAGGCTTGCTTTGATTAGTCGTGAAGGTGTTGTGTTATATCAGGATAATGCACAGCTCTATACAACAAGGATCACATCTGCAAAGATTGAAGAACTAGAGAGAAAACCTTCCACATCCTCCTTATTCTCCAGACCTTGTCCCATCTGATTCTTATTTATTCTGAAGTTTTCAGAACTATCTTGATGGAAAACAGCTTGGAAACATAAAGATGTCAAAACTACCCTCTCTACATTCTTTCCCTCCAAACCCAAATAATTTTATATAAGTGACATTCAGAAGCTTGTGAATCGTTGGCAGGAAGTAATTAATAATAATGGAACATACATTATTGATTAAATAACATTAAAACCTTTTGAAATTCTTTTTCTTTGTCTGAACCTAAAATGGGACATTACTTAAGGGATAACCTGATATTCAGTAACTTAAAGTAGTACATCTCATTACTCTGAAATACTATAAGTTCAACAATGAACATTATACAACAATGGAAACACTCAACAATATTTCCATTTTCATTGATGAAAACATTACAAAAAGACCGAAAACTACAACATTCAAGTTACTCAAAAATACACACATAATGTTAAAACATTAAACCACTTTTAAGAAGCCATTCAACAATATGTACAGTTCATTATTTTAAGGTCCTGCAAACCTCTATCAGACACCCAACAACATATGTCTACTTTAGTTGTTTTAAAGTCTTCAAAACCTTTAGCAGACACCCAACAACATACGTCTACTTTAGTTGTTTTAAAGTCTTCAAAACCTCTATCAGACACCTAACAACATACGTCTACTTTAGTTGTTTTAAAGTCTTCAAAACCTCTATCAGACACCCAACAACATACGTCTACTTTAGTTGTTTTAAAGTCTTCAAAACCTCTATCAAACACCCAACAACATACGTCTACTTTAGTTGTTTTAAAGTCTTCAAAACCTCTATCAGACACCCAACAACATACGTCTACTTTAGTTGTTTTAAAGTCTTAAAAATCTATATCAGACACCCAACAACATACGTCTACTTTCGTTGGTTTAAAGTCTTTAGTTGTTTTAAAGCAGACACCCAACAACATACGTCTACTTTAGTTGTTTTAAAGTCTTCAAAACCTCTATCAGACACCCAACAACATACGTCTACTTTAGTTGTTTTAAAGTCTTCAAAACCTCTATCAGACACCCAACAACATACGTCTACTTTAGTTGTTTTAAAGTCTTCAAAACCTACTTTAGTTGTTTTAAAGTCTTCAAAACCTCTATCAAACACCCAACAACATACGTCTACTTTTCTATCAGACACCCAACAACATACGTCTACTTTAGTTGTTTTAAAGTCTTCAAAACCTCTATCAGACACCCAACAACATACGTCTACTTTAGTTGTTTTAAAGTCTTCAAAACCTCTATCAGACACCCAACAACACATTCCACTTAGTTGTTTAATAATTATTCTAATTAAAACTGAAGTAGGTGACAGTAGTTTAATTACCACTAAACTTACCTTATTCACCAGTAAAATATTGTCAAAAATATATAAATATATTGAATACTATTAAAATGTTGCGAAGTAAACAATCTAGTTCTAGGTTAAACTAATATTATTGCAAAATTTTGTTTCTAAAAAAGTAGAAGTTAGCGTTAAGAGGTTGATGTCTACATATATTTCAGCTTTAAGTATTAAGAAACTTTTGAACGTTAGTGAACAACAAACAGTCAAATAACACTTTTTGGAAAACAGAATGATTACAGAGAATCCCTGGAGAAATGTACATCAAATGAAAACACTTTACTTCCTTTGACAAGAAATATCTCTGAGGTATTAGGAGCATAAAAGTGCCAGTGGGGACCAGAAATACGCAAAAATGTTTTGCAATAATCACATTACATGTACGTAATGTGAACACACATCTGTATTTCTGGGTTACCTCTAAGATGTAGCAGTTATTTCCGATTGAAGATACACGTAAAGGTGTGTTCTTATCAGACTTGAAACTTCCAAGCTGGTGATACCAGCTTAATGGCATCAAACATTGGAAAGTAAAATAATTGTGATCAACTTGGGGTACCAAGACCATCCAGAAAGAGACTGAAAACAAGTCTTACACTATTCATCTTGAAACAGTTGAAAACCCAAGAACACACAGGTCAGTGACAAGAACTGTCCACATGACACAACATAATCAAGATGGACTTCTGTCTCGAAACCATAAGAACACGACACTGTATCATCAAGATAAGTCATACCTCTCATTCAACCGTCACATATATCAAGCTGAATAAATAAGGTATTAATTCTATTCCATACAAAGATATAGAGATCAAGTACTTGTACACAGAACCCAAGGATCTTTTTATAATCAATTTGTTGAAACAGACTTCTGGGAAACCATCGTTCTCTTATCCTAGATAGATTATGGAAAGGACGAAGTTGATGTTCGATATGTCTAGACATAGACTACAGAGACTTTTGCAATGGAAACGACGAAGTGGAATTATTGGCAAGATGCACGGCCTTTCAGACAGAGCGTGACTCGAAGATGTCATATAGTGAAGCTTCGAAATCGATTTAACTTAACGTACTCAACCTATGTATATTCCAACCGATTTGTTTGTTTGTTTTTGTTAGAATTTTGCGGAAATCTACGATAAGGTTATCTGTGCAGAATCATCCATAATATTGATCTAATATACTAGATGGAAGAGAGTACAGCTTTTCTCAGTAACCACCGCCAGTTCTCGAGCTACTATTGTTTAACGAAATAGTGAGATATGAGCGTTACTATAGTAGTGCACTCGCAATGCACTTTTACGACAGCAAAATGCGAACCACGAATCCTCAGATTCACAGTGCAGGCTCGCTTTTCATTCAGCCACACCTATCCTTGATTTTCTTGAAGAAACATTTTCCTTACATTACTTATCTATAGCTCTTCTAAGCCCATGCAGTGTTCTTTGATCGATATCTTAACTATCAATATGTATTAAAAACATTAAAATGTAACAAATAACTCGGATCTGTCTTCATGATATAAAAACCAAACCTTACTTACACAGATCCAAGTAACTGTGGTTCTTCATTTAAAGTAACTCCAATTACTAATTAGAATCACTAATTACTCGCAGAATGGAAGTGATTATTAGAATTAACTAAGTAATTAACGAAACTGAATAAAATAATACAAGTAAACCATCAGCTCAGTAAACCGTTTATCGCTGTTGATAAAGCCGCTAATTAATTCGTTCATAATATGGAAAACTAACAATGTTTACATAGGATCGAAATATATTGATCCAAAGAAATTCCCCAAAACAATTATTACCAAATCTGTCATTAAAACCAATCTTATCACATACTGTACCATTTATTATAAATCGTTTTAATAATTATTAAAATATAAACCAAACTTATCACATACTGTACAATTTATTATAGATTGTCCTAATAATTATTAAAATATAAACCAAACTTATCACATACTGTACAATTTATTATAAATCGTCCTAATAATTATTAAAATATAAACCACACTTATTACATACTGTACCATTTACACATTATTTACAAATTATAATTGTTACATTCCTTAAGTAATAATAATAATAATAACTTGCGATCACAGTAACCTACTTACACAACTACAAAATGGCCTGATAATTTGATATAAATATAATGCTATTACGTTCTCAATTATAAAGATTATAATGCATTGTTTCGTCGGTTAGATACTCTGGCTGTTAGCGACATTTTCGGCCATAATCCCAAAAATATCTCACAAAGTCACAGAGCATAAACTGATATAAATAGAGTCACACAGAATCAACAAATGAGTACAAAATGTGTGTTTCACACAGTTTCCAACATTTTATTAATTGGACTTTAATTTTCTTTTCACAACGCCATTGCAGATTTAATTAACGCCATTGCAGATTTAATTAATTGGTATTTTAACAGTTTTTCCATATATATTCCAAATTCGAAATATTGTACTTAAAATATCAAGATTTCTTTACATACAAAAACAAAATGATTTTGTAAATATGTGAAGAAAATTCAATACAGAAGTTAAGGTGTTATATGTAGTTAAGCCTTAAGCTACACAATGGATTACCTATCACGATGATCGGAGCCTTATCTTAGTGTTGTAAGCAAGCAGACGTGCTGCTGGGGTATGAGGTATTCAAAGTGTTAGTACATAATTCATATACAGGGTAAAATGTATTAACACGAGAGTTAGTTACAAAATTCCAAATTAATTATGCCAAACAAGTAGAATGATAGAATTGTCTGTAATTTTATCGTATTGGGTAGCAAGAAACAATCATAATATAGAGAAATAAAAAGTTCGAAAACTTAACAGGTACCGACAACAAACTCACAACTACGGGACCCTGATAGCTGTCAAAATGTGACTCTCCCCCCCAAGAGAAATGAATGGAGATTCTGATGTTTACCAATTTTCATTTGGTCTACTTCTTTACATCAAGTACTAAAAACCTCCAAACTGATACTAATACGAGTTGTGTAAAAGCGTTGAAAACATCGATGTGTTAAATATTCATTTTTAGTTTTAAACCTGTTCAAATTTAGCTACAGGAGGAAATATTTTCCTTCAAACTGAGATACATGTAAGTTACCTTCCTTCCATTCCTTTAAGCTGATCTACAAAAGGAAGTACCTTCCTTCCAACTGAGCTACAGGAGAACTACCTTTCTTGTAGAAGAGCTACAGAAGAAATACTTTCCTTCAAGCTGTTAATGATATTTTATACAAGTATCTAATGTTTTGCGTAAGTGTTTAAATATTTAATGAACTTTGTTACTGTTTAGCCAAAATACAGAGAAAATTAGATGCCGAAGTTCTTCCCTGTCGACCGTTCCATTTGTGCTTAGTAATTGAGACACAAATATTGAATAAAGTAATGGTACCTCTGCGCGACATTATATATATTGGATATCACATGTTTGTAAAATATGCAGAACAGAAAAAAATACTAGGGATAAAATAATAGACGTAAAAATCTATTGTTATCGATCAATAATGGGAAGTCACTGAAATAATGTTTTCCTATCAAATGAATGATGGGAACTTTACTATTGAAGTGATTAGTGAAAAAAGACTCACTTCCCCGTGTTTGTTTTCATGTAGCAAAGTCACATGAGGCTATCAGCTGAGTCCACCGAGGGGAATCGAATCTCTGACTTTAGCGTTGTAAACCTGTACACTTATCACTCTACCTGCGAGCGACTCTCACTTCCCCTTCCCAAGAAAAACGGAAAACTTTAAATCAGTATTATGTATAATCCAGAGAATTAACATTTTGATATATCCATACAATGTAAGATAAGGTGGTTATATATACTGTGAACCATAAGATGGTTATACATATTATGTAAGATAAGGTGGTTATATATACTGTGAACCATAAGATGGTTATACATATTATGTAAGATAAGGTGGTTATATATACTGTGTACCATAAGATGGTTATCATTACTATGTAAGATAAGGTGGTTATATACACTGTGTACCATAAGATGGTTATCCATACTATGTAAGATAAGGTGGTTATATATACTGTGTACCATAAGATCGTTATCCATATTATGTAAGATAAGGTGGTTATATATACTGTGAACCATAAGATGGTTATACATATTATGTAAGATAAGGTGGTTATATATACTGTGTACCATAAGATGGTTATACATTTATGTAAGATAAGGTGGTTATATATACTGTGAACCATAAGATGGTTATACATATTATGTAAGATAAGGTGGTTATATATACTGTGTACCATAAGATGGTTATCCATACTATGTAAGATAAGGTGGTTATATATACTGTGTACCATAAGATGGTTATCCATACTATGTAAGATAAGGTGGTTATATATACTGTGTACCATACGATGGTTATACATATTATGTAAGATAAGGTGGTTATATATACTGTGTACCATAAGATGATTATACATATTATGTAAGATAAGGTGGTTATATATACTGTGTACCATACGATGGTTATCCATACTATGTAAGATAAGGTGGTTATATATACTATGAACCATAAGATGGTTATACATATTATGTAAGATAAGGTGGTTATATATACTGTGCACCATAAGATGGTTATACATATTATGTAAGATAAGGTGGTTATATATACTGTGTACCATAAGATGGTTATCATTACTATGTAAGATAAGGTGGTTATATACACTGTGTACCATAAGATGGTTATCATTACTATGTAAGATAAGGTGGTTATATACACTGTGTACCATAAGATGGTTATCCATACTATGTAAGATAAGGTGGTTATATATACTGTGTACCATAAGATCGTTATCCATATTATGTAAGATAAGGTGGTTATATATACTGTGAACCATAAGATGGTTATCATTACTATGTAAGATAAGGTGGTTATATACACTGTGTACCATAAGATGGTTATCATTACTATGTAAGATAAGGTGGTTATATACACTGTGTACCATAAGATGGTTATCCATACTATGTAAGATAAGGTGGTTATATATACTGTGTACCATAAGATCGTTATCCATATTATGTAAGATAAGGTGGTTATATATACTGTGAACCATAAGATGGTTATACATATTATGTAAGATAAGGTGGTTATATATACTGTGTACCATAAGATGGTTATACATTTATGTAAGATAAGGTGGTTATATATACTGTGAACCATAAGATGGTTATACATATTATGTAAGATAAGGTGGTTATATATACTGTGTACCATAAGATGGTTATCCATACTATGTAAGATAAGGTGGTTATATATACTGTGTACCATAAGATAGTTATCCATACTATGTAAGATAAGGTGGTTATATATACTGTGTACCATACGATGGTTATACATATTATGTAAGATAAGGTGGTTATATATACTGTGTACCATAAGATGATTATACATATTATGTAAGATAAGGTGGTTATATATACTGTGTACCATACGATGGTTATCCATACTATGTAAGATAAGGTGGTTATATATACTATGAACCATAAGATGGTTATACATATTATGTAAGATAAGGTGGTTATATATACTGTGTACCATAAGATGGTTATACATATTATGTAAGATAAGGTGGTTATATATACTGTGTACCATAAGATGGTTATCATTACTATGTAAGATAAGGTGGTTATATACACTGTGTACCATAAGATGGTTATCATTACTATGTAAGATAAGGTGGTTATATACACTGTGTACCATAAGATGGTTATCCATACTATGTAAGATAAGGTGGTTATATATACTGTGTACCATAGGATGGTTATCCACACTATGTAAGATAAGGTGGTTATATATACTGTGTACCATAAGATGGTTATCATTACTATGTAAGATAAGGTGGTTATATACACTGTGTACCATAAGATGGTTATCCATACTATGTAAGATAAGGTGGTTATATATACTGTGTACCATAAGATGGTTATCCACACTATGTAAGATAAGGTGGTTATATATACTGTGTACGATAAGATGGTTATACATATTATGTAAGATAAGGTGGTTATATATACTGTGTACGATAAGATGGTTATATATACTGTGTACCATAAGATCGTTATCCATACTATGTAAGATAAGGTGGTTATATATACTGTGTACGATAAGATGGTTATACATATTGTGTAAGATAAGGTGGTTATATATACTGTGTACGATAAGATGGTTATACATATTGTGTAAGATAAGGTGGTTATATATACTGTGTACGATAAGATGGTTATACTAGTTATACATATTATGTAAGATAAGGTGGTTATATATACTGTATACGATAAGATGGTTATCCATACTATGTAAGATAAGGTGGTTATATATACTGTGTACCATAAGATGGTTATCATTACTATGTAAGATAAGGTGGTTATATACACTGTGTACCATAAGATGGTTATCCATACTATGTAAGATAAGGTGGTTATATATACTGTGTACCATAAGATGGTTATCCATACTATGTAAGATAAGGTGGTTATATATATTGTGTACCATAAGATGGTTATCCATACTATGTAAGATAAGGTGGTTATATACACTGTGTACGATAAGATGGTTATCCATTCAATGTAAGACAAGGTGGTTATATATTCTGTGTACCATAAAATGGTTATCCAATTCGTTTTGTAATCTGATTGTTGCCTGAATCAGCTTTGTGGATTGGTAACCAATTATAAAGAATTTCATGCGTTTCTTCGTTCAAATGAAATAACAACAACATTCATCTTACAACAACAACTATCTCATTCATCCTACAACAACAACTATCTCATTCATCCTACAACAACAACTATCTCATTCATCCTACAATAACAACTATCTCATTCATCCTACAACAAGTAGTGTAAGACTAGAGGGAAGACAGCTAGTCATCATCACTCACCGCCAACTCTTGAGCTACTTTTTTACCAAAGAATAGTCGGTTTAACAGTTACATTATAACGCTCCCACGGCTGAGAGGGCGAGCACGTTTGGTGGGGCGGGGGTTGGAACCCGTGACCTTAATCACGTGACCATGCTGAGCCTTCTTTCGGTGATAGTTGGCGTGGCCCTGTTGCAGAGCTCTGGATTTCTAAGCTGGAAAGCTAAATTCAGACCTGAGTAATACCACGGATTGTCTTAGGCAGTTTAGTGACAGGTATTTTTTTAGCGCGGATGATGGATTTCAGGGTGCCGCTGACTGGCTGCCTTCCTCGTGTCAGTTGTTAAAAAATTAGGGACAGCGATGGATAACTTTAATAGCTTTTCAATCAACACAGATACTTCGGCTATAAATGAAGAAGTACCATCATCCACGAAGTGCAAAAACTAAACATGCAGCAAATTAGACAACGTTGCTGTTGGTATGGTTACAATCGCTCACGTTTCACTCGAGATGGTAGCCTGAGTCCTGCCCCCCGCTAGTACAGCGGTATGTCTCCGGATTTACAACGCTAAAATCAGGGGTTCGATTCCTCTCGGTGGGCTGAGCAGATAGCCCGATGTGGCTTTGCTATAAGAAAAACACAAAACACACAGCCTGAGTCCTGGGAATCACTTTGATAATGGTGTCCCCTTTCTGGATCGCAATAAAAAAGAAATGTGTAATGATTTTTATCATGCAATAATTTATGTAACACCGGTCACGTGAGGAGGTTGAATTAAGGTTTCAGTTTTCGTTACGTCAATGGGATTTATCGGTGAATCGATGAAAGAAATCTGTTTCGAAAAGAGTCACGTGCTCTTTCACCTTCAGAGGTGAGGGTTCAAACTACGAAGACTTGATGAGGAAACTCAAAGCAATCTGAAAATAAATCTTGAATACATTTTATTTCTAAATTATTGGGATTTTTATTCCCAGATGACAGAAAAATCATGATGAACTCTGATTAATCAAGAAGACAATATGTACAATTTCGATTTAACAACGGACACGTGCAGTATGCGTGTAGATGCTCGTATCATGTGAACGATACCAATCCATATTTGCTCCTGCAGAACCTAAACCGTACAGAAGTGTAAACGAACGTGTAAATAACCTAAACACACATACACACACACTGACGGCAAGCAGGTTTAGCGGTGCCCCATCAGTGGCACAGCGGTATGTCTGCAGATTTACATCGCTAGAATCCAGGTTTCGATATCTGTGTTGGCAGAGCATAGATAGCCTATCGTGTTGCTTTGTGCTTAACATCTAACAATCATTCAATCGATCAAAAGGTTTGATGATTATTATAAAACTTTACTTAGTCAGCCGAAAATATCGTTAATATTGAAGACATCCGACTGGAAATTCATTGCACTCTAATTGTTTTAGGTTTCAGTTTTCTTATATCTTGAGTTCTGGCTTTAGGTGTTTGTTGCGAGTCTGTTTCATACAACTGATTTATTTTAGTTGTGATTTACGTATTTGTGGTCAGAAGTTATAAACGACGTAGTTTTATAATCAATGTGTCCAGTGAGAATATGCTATGTACCAGATTCTTTAGACATCTACAAATAAACTATCTCGTTAAAAGCGGTCATTGTTTGTTGTTAAGCGCAAAGCCATCTGTGCTGTGTCCATCACGGGCAGCGAAACCGGTTTTATTTAATAAGTCCTCCAGTGTAGTACTGAGCCAGTGGGGGTACCATTGTTTGAAGAAAGTTTTGTTATTAAAACTACACCACGGTTCTCTGAACTTATATCCTTAATTTAGCAATGAAAGACAGCGAGTCATCAATACCCACCGCCAACACTCGGGATATTCTTCTATCAATCAATAATGGATTGATTGAAACATTATAATGCCCCCAAGGCTGAAAGGGCGAGCATGACTGGTGTGACGGGAATTCGAATCCGCGACCCACATATTATGAGTCAGGTGTCCTAACCACCAGGCCAGGCCGGGTCTTGTTTGAAGAAATTGAACAAATGTTTTGGTTCGTTACCAGTTGTGCCAACCTAGTGACAAAGTGCTCAATTTGCAAACTTACAACACCAGAAATCGGGTTTGGATATCGTGGTTGGCAAAGCACAGATGGCCCATTGTGTAACTTTGGGCTTAATTGAAACAAACAATGCAGATTGCGAGTTTACTTTTGCCCTAAAACTCCAATTTCGGTTTTACGAAAGACATTACACAATGAAATACTTAATGAATGTGACTAAAATTCATTTTGAAACTGGAAAACAAATTAAAAAACAAACAAAAACTGATTTATAAATAACCTGAAAAGTAATTATTATTGACTGTTGATTAATTCACTTTCTGTTGCGTCACGGTACTTCTATTACATGTACCCAACTTTATGATTCATCATATCCTGTATGTTTCTATTTACCGATGAAAGTTTACGAATAAAAAGTTTGTTTGTTTGTTTTTTGAATTTCGCACAAAGCTACTCGAGGGCTATCTGTGCTAGCCGTGCCTAATTTAGCAGTGTAAGACTAGAAGGAAGGCAGCTAGTCATCACCACCCACCGCCAGCTCTTGGGCCACTCTTTTACCAACGAATAGTGGGATTAACTGTAAAATTATAACGCCCTAATGGCTGAAAGGGCGAGCATTTTTGGTACAACGGGGATTCGAACCCGCGACCCTCAGATTACGAGTCGCACGCCTTAACACGCTTGGCCATGCTGGGCCGTTACGAATAAAAAATATTAAATTATTGAAAACTTAAAAGACAAAAATAACATTGTTTAGAAAAAGTAAAAGTCACAGGTGGTTAAGTCACTCGATTCGTAAATATGAGGGTCGCGGGTTCGAATCCCTGTTACACCAAACATGCTTGCCTTTTCAGACGTAGGGGAGTTATAATGTGACAGTCAATCCCATTATTGGTTGGTGAAAGAGTAGCCTAAGTGTTGGCGGTGGGTGGTGATGACTAGCTGCTTTTCCTCTAGTCTTACACTGCTAAATTAGGGACGGCTAGCGCAGATAGCCCTTGTGTAGCTTTGTGCGAAATTCAAAACAAACAAACGAACAAATAGTATGAAATTCTTCTGGTACTCTAGAGACATTGGTTGATATGCTATTTGAGAGTCTGCGCAAATATCCTTAATTATTTCCTTACCTGAACAATCTGGAAGAACTGTGCTGCTTTAGCAATCGGATCTGTCACCGAAGTACAGGCGTCGCCAAAAAGAACGATTTTACGAGGTTCATCAGACAACATGTCGAAAAAACTTTTCATCCCTACAGCTGGGTCACACTGAAAATAATAATGTGTTTTATATCATTTTATTTACTGATATGTTCTATAATTCACAACTTATTTATTAATGTGGTTTCACATCTTGTTCATTCACATACTTTCTATCTCACATTTTATTTATTATGTGTTTCATATTTAGTATTTTATCATAGCCAGGTAGTTAGGGCCCTCAATTCGTAATCTGAGGGTCGTGAGTTCGAATCCATGACACATCAAACATGCTCGCCCTTTCAGCCATGGGACGTTATAAAATGACAGTCAATCCCATTATTCGTTGGTAAAGGGGTAGCCCAAAAGTTGGTGATGACTAGCTGTTTTCCCTCTAGTCTTACACTGCTAAATTAGGGACGGCTAGTGGAAATAGGCCTCGTGTAGCTTTGCGCGAAATTCAAAACGAACAATGAACACTTTATCTATTAATATGTTTGTATTCAAACCTTTATTTATATATATACCACAATGAATCCACTTCTCTTTCTCTAAAATGAATGTCTGAATCGAGATAGAAGCACATCTAAGTAGGCAATTCGAACATAGCCTCGTGAGATAATAACAAAAACAAAATTCAGAAACAGCCACTCTTAACCTCACAAGTTTTGTGTTGAAAGCCAACGAGCTGGGTTAACTCTTTATATTACACCAGTTCTTTCAGTCCTGAGTTGTAATATTTCGGTCGTAACTTTGTTTTTAAGTAACAGTTAGTTGAATGTAGAAATGTTATATTTTCTTTCAAATGATTTCGTTACTTAAAGGCAATGTTTATGTTGCTTCATTTGACAATATAATTGTTTATTTTTGAGAGTTAAGCTACGGTGATTATTATTTATCTTAACAATCAATCACAGACAGAGATAACTAGCGAAACTGCCACTTTTAGAAGAGAGTAGGTTAACAGAAGAGAAAACAATTGACTTTTGTCCGAAACCACCAAAAGACTATTCATCCCTAATTTGGAATCTATATGGGTAACTCTAATAGTTGGACTAACTGTTGCTTAATAACGCACCCCCAAGGCTGAAAGGACGAGAATGTTTCATGGTGAGATTCGAACCTGTGACCTAATTAGATCTGCAAACTTTAATTGTAATTTTTATTAACGTCTATTCATTATTGGTAAAATTCTCGCCTTTAACTTCATGTATTGATACTACTGATTGGTAATTCGCTTCATGTATTGATACTACTGATTGGTAATTCGTTTTTCTCGTGGACACAGGCCCGGCACGGCCAGGTGGGTTAAGGCGTTCGACTCGTAATCTGAGGGTCGCGGGTTCGAATCCCAGTCGCATCAAACATGCTTGCCCTTTCAGCCGTGGGGGCGCTATAATGTAACGGTCAATCCCACTATTCGTTGGTAAAAAAGTAGCCCAAGAGTTGGCGGTGGGTGGTGATGACTAGCTGCCTTCCCTCTATTCTTACACGACCCGACATAGCCAGGCGGTTAAGGCACCGACTCGTATTCTGAATTCTGAGGGTCGCGAGTTCGAATTCTTATTGCACCAAACATGCTCGCCCTCCCAGCCGTGGGGGCGTTACAATGTGACGGTCAATCCCACTTTTCGTTGGTAAAAGAGTAGCCCAAGAGTTGGCGGTGGGTGGTGATGACTAGCTGCCTTCCCTCTAGTCTTACACTGCTAAATTAGGGACGGCTAGCACAGATAGCCCTCGGGTAGCTTTGTGCGAAATTATAAAAAACAAACAAACAAAGTCTTGGACAGCCATCTAGCGGTGGATCCCGCATATGCACTCGTTTTCCTTGAGCGCAAGCGCGCGCTAAACGCTCAACTAACTTTTATTCGTTTGCTCCATAATTTTGTGCAAAATTATGTGCGGGCTACCTTGCGCTAGCCGGCCCTACTTTTGAGCTGAGAAACTAGAAGGAAGGCAGTTAATGAATAGCACTCACCGTGAACTTTGGGTTACACTGGAAGTTGACTGTTACTCTTATAATGCACGCACACTCACACACGGACCGAGAGCGTGGAACGATTTTGCAGAGACGGAAAGCATACACCTTCCGAACCACAGTACAAACACCTTAACCAGTAAAGAGGCCCCTTTGATTTAAGCATGTCCACCTCTAACCGTGAATTAGTGACGAAATGGAAGGCAGCCAGGCAGCGCTACCTACTTCGAGAAAAGGCTGTCCTAGCTATTTGAATCAAACAATGCTATTATATTATACTATACAACACGGTTATAGCTAAGATTGTGGAGCGAATTCCTCGGTATCGAGCCTCGAACCTAAATCTGCAGCAGGGCACTCTAATAACTAAACCATACCTGGACTTATGTTTGAAACTATCGGTTTTACTGTTGAGTACATATTATAACATTTAGGCATAAAACGCACAGTTTCTGTATTAAGCTCAGTAAGCGCCTCATGATACACCTGTTTAATTAGCTTCTTAGCTGGCACTGGAACCTCAGCATGATCAGTTTCTCTGTGTCGAATGAAACTCTAACACTCATTTATTCAAACTGATAAAATACGACCTGCGAAAATACCACTCATAAAGTCTTACCTTCTATCCTTCAGACTTTAAAGTATTACAGTATGAAAGAACAAAACCTAGCTCATATCCTTCAGATTTCAAAGTGTTACTACATAAAAAAAACAAACCGTAACTCTTATCCTTCAAATTTTAAAGTATTACTGTATAAAAATACAAACCGTAACTCTTATCCTTCAGATTTTAAAGTATTACTGTATAAAAAAACAAACTGTAACTCTTATCCTTCACATTTTAAAGTATTACTGTATAAAAAACAAACTGTAACTCTTATCCTTCAGATTTTAAAGTATTACTGTATAAAAACAAACCGTAACTCTTATCCTTCAGATTTTAAAGTATTACTGTATAAAAATACAAACCGTAACTCTTATCCTTCAGATCTTAAAGTATTACTGTATAAAAATACAAACCGTAACTCTTATCCTTCAGATTTTAAAGTATTACTGTATAAAAAAAACAAACTGTAACTCTTATCCTTAACTTTTTAAAGTATTACTGTATAAAAATACAAACCGTAACTCTTATCCTTCAGATTTTAAAGTATTACTGTATAAAAATACAAACCGTAACTCTTATCCTTCAGATTTTAAAGTATTACTGTATAAAAAAACAAACTGTAACTCTTATCCTTCACATTTTAAAGTATTACTGTATAAAAAATACAAACTGTAACTCTTATCCTTCAGATCTTAAAGTATTACTGTATAAAAATACAAACCGTAACTCTTATCCTTCAGATTTTAAACTATTACTGTATAAAAAAACAAACCGTAACTCTTATCATTCACATTTTAAAGTATTACTGTATAAAAAAACAAACCGTAACTCTTATCATTCACATTTTAAAGTATTACTGTATAAAAACAAACCGTAACTCTTATCATTCACATTTTAAAGTATTACTGTATAAAAAAACAAACCGTAACTCTTATCATTCACATTTTAAAGTATTACTGTATAAAAAAACAAACCGTAACTCTTATCATTCACATTTTAAACTATTACTGTATAAAAAAACAAACCGTAACTCTTATCATTCACATTTTAAAGTATTACTGTATAAAAAAACAAACCGTAACTCTTATCCTTCAGATTTCAAAGTATTACTGTATAAAAACAAACCGTAACTCTTATCCTTCAGATTTTAAAGTATTACTGTATAAAAAAACAAACCGTAACTCTTATCATTCACATTTTAAAGTATTACTGTATAAAAACAAACCGTAACTCTTATCCTTCACATTTCAAAGTATTACTGTATAAAAAAACAAACCGTAACTCTTATCATTCACATTTTAAAGTATTACTGTATAAAAAAACAAACCGTAACTCTTATCCTTCAGATTTCAAAGTATTACTGTATAAAAACAAACCGTAACTCTTATCCTTCAGATTTTAAAGTATTACTGTATAAAAAAACAAACCGTAACTCTTATCCTTCAGATTTCAAAGTATTACTGTATAAAAACAAACCGTAACTCTTATCCTTCAGATTTTAAAGTATTACTGTATAAAAAAACAAACCGTAACTCTTATCATTCACATTTTAAAGTATTACTGTATAAAAACAAACCGTAACTCTTATCCTTCAGATTTTAAAGTATTACTGTATAAAAAAACGAACTGTAACTCTTATCCTTTAGATTCTAAAGTATTACTGTATAAAAAACAAACTGTAACTCTTATCGTTCAGATTCTAAAGTATTACTGTATAAAAAACAAACTGTAACTCTTATCCTTCAGATTGTAAAGTATTACTGTATAAAAACAAACCGTAACTCTTATCCTTCAGATTTGAAAGTATTACTATGCAAATGAAACACACAAGACAAATATGAGTGAGCAAAATCAATGATAACCAACATTTTTAAAACAAACTTTGGATAAGAGTATTTAAAACTTCTATTTGTCAGTACATATATTTTTAATTAAACGATATGTTCCTTGGGGTACGCCCTTTCACCCGTGTGGGCGTGACGGTCAATCCCACTATTTGTTGGTAAAAGAGTAGCCCAAGAGTTGGTGGTGGGTGGTACTGACTAGCTGCCTTCCTTCTAGTCTTACACTGCTAAATTAGGGACGACTAGCGCAGATAGCTCTCGTAGCTTTGCGCGAAATTCAAAACAAACCAAACCTTAATGGTAAAACTTATATAACTGTTCCTGAGAATAAACGGTATACGCGAGGTTTCGAGACATTTGCGTGCAACGCCACTACGTATCTATCTACAAGAGAATATAGTCCGGAAATCTAAATCCATAATACCTCCATTCCATACTGACTAAACATTCAATCAAATGTAGCACCTTTATTACGAACCTCTGAAAGTAGTTATAAATCATCAAAATTTGGTTTATCTTATTGTTGCTATTGGTCTGGTTTTATGTTTTGTTTTAATTACTTATATTCCAACTTGTCGAGTCTCTAGTTTTCATATGTTATATCATGAATCTGCCTTACATGATTGTTTGTTTGTTAGACACAGTAACCTAACTTCAGTGTGCCCATAGCAGGGACCAATCTCTGGTTTTTAGCTCATAATCTCTCAAGCTTACTGGTGAAAAGGGTTAGAAAGCGGTAAGTAAATAGTATTAGTGCTAATAATTAAAACTTACCAACTTAAACAACTTTATTTTTGAAAACAATTCCGTTGAGTTGATTTATGAGTAGTGTGTGTTCGTGATATATACATATATATTTGTACGTGTGCATGTTTGAATGATGATTCATTCATTATATATGAATATATATTAACAAAACTAACTTTAGCATTCTATGTTTATATATATGAATAAGGCCATTTAACAACTTAGCACTACTTTTTGCAGATGTACACCTTGTGACATGATAGTCACAGCAGACTTAATGAGTGTGTTTACCTCTTGAATTACTGCCCCCAATATGGTAGAGGCACTAATTAACACGACATCAGTAAAGTGATAGTTTACTGTGACTGTCATGCTTTTATACGCGACTTAATGTGTACATCCGCAAAAAATAGTGCCAAGTTCTTTCATGACCTTATTTTTAACTAAATATAATTTTAGTAACATTTTCCCAATTTTTATTTCTTTATATTTATTTAATACATTTTTGTATTTATTACAGAACAGTTTAATAATTTTAACTAAAGATTGTTTATTAAATCCATTAACTATTAATTTTCATATCAGTATTTCAACATTATTAACAAAATATTGTAATTTATTACATGTTTTACAATATCAAAATAACTGTGAAGTTATAATGTTTATAACAGAAGGTATGGTACATTACTATGTAAGGAGGGTAAACAATATCTGAATAATTGTTAAGTTATAATGTTTATAACAGAAGGTATGGTACATTACTATGTAAGGAGGGTAAACAATATCTGAATAACTGTTAAGTTATAATGTTTATAACAGAAGGTATGGTACATTACTATGTAAGGAAGGTAAACAATATATGAATAACTGTTAAATTATAATGTTCATAACAGAAGGTATGGTACATTACTATGTAAGGAAGGTAAACAATACGTGAATAACTGTTAAGTTATAATGTTTATAACAGAAGGTATGGTACATTACTATGTAAGTAGGGTAAACCATCTACTGGAAAGGCAAAATATATTCTCTTTTCAAAAATATTTACATTGGTATCCTTTTTATCAATAATTTTAATTTCTAAATCTAAATAACGTACTTCTGTAATAGATATTGAAGTATTTCTGTTGGATAAATGATGTTAATAACATTAAATATTTCAGAATTATTTATGTTAATTAAATTATCTATATATCTGTAAGTTAAAGTAAAAATATCTAGAATTGTAAAGTTTTCGAAAATTTATTTTAATAAGAGTATAAATATAAATTTGCTACACAAGTTGAATAGTTATCTCCCATTGGAACTATTTTATCACTTGTTTAAAAACCTGTTTACTTTATTGAAAAATATAAAATCACTATAAATACAGACACTTAACATATCTTTTTATGTTTTTGGAACTATATTTTCTTTTCTTCAGTTCTATAAAAGGATAACAATATTGTTCTATTAATGAATTAAAAATTAATCTCTTAATAGTATTGTGGTATATAATGTTGTAAAATCAAATGTATGAATACTATTTACCTGCTCACAGTTTCTTAGACATACTAAAATAGGTTGGTTATTTTTTATTATTCAAAATTTTAGTGAAATTAAATAACTACATCCAAATGAAGCTGAATGAATAAACAGAATCATGAGGAAGGGCTGTGTTAAAAACAGCAAATCGAATACACAGAATTATGAGGAAGGATTGTGTTAAAAACAGCAAATCGAATACACAGAATTATGAGGAAGGGCTGTGTTAAAAACAGCAAATCGAATACACAGAATTATGAGGAAGGATTGTGTTATAAACAGAAAATCCAACAAACAGAATCATGAAGAAGGGTTGTGTTATAAACAGCAAATCCAACAAACAGAATCATGAAGAAGGGTTGTGTTAAAAACACCGAATCCAATAAACAGAATCAGGAAGAAGGGCTGTGTTAACAACAGCAAATCCAATAAACAGAATCATGAAGAAGGGTTGTGTTAACAACAGCAAATCCAACAAACAGAATCATGAAGAAGGGTTGTGTTAACAACAGCAAATCCAACAAACAGAATCATGAAGAAGGGTTGTGTTAAAAACAGCAAATCCAATAAACAGAATCATGAGGAAGGGTTGTGTTAAAAACAACAAACCCAATAAACAGAATCAAGAGGAAGAGATGTGTTAAAAACAGCAAATCCAATAAACAGAATCATGAGGAAGGGTTGTGTTAAAAACAGCAAATCCAATAAACAGAATCATGAGGAAGGGTTGTGTTAAAAACAGCAAATAGAATAAACAGAATCATGAGGAAGGGTTGTGTTAAAAACAGCAAATCCAATAAACAGAATCATGAGGAAGGGACGTGTTAAAAACAGCAAATCCAATAAACAGAATCATGAGGAAGGGTTGTGTTAAAACCAGCAAACCCAATAAACAGAATCAAGAGGAAGGGCTGTGTTAAAAACAGCAAATCCAATAAACAGAATCATGAGAAAGGGTTGTGTTAAAACAGCAAATTCAATAAACAGAATCATGAGGAAGGGACGTGTTAAAAACAGCAAATCCAATAAACAGAATTATGAGGAAGGGTTGTGTTAAAAACAGCAAATCGAATAAACAGAATCATGAGGAAGGGTTGTGTTAAAAACAGCAAATCCAATAAACAGAATCAAGAGGAAGGGCTGTGTTAAAAACAGCAAATCGAATAAACAGAATCATGAGGAAGGGTTGTGTTAAAACCAGCAAACACAATAAACAGAATCATAATGAAGGGTTGTGTTAAAAACAGCAAATCCAATAAACAGAATCATGAGAAAGGGTTGTGCTAAAACAGCAAATTCAATAAACAGAATCATGAGGAAGGGACGTGTTAAAAACAGCAAATTCAATAAACAGAATTATGAGGAAGGGTTGTGTTAAAAACAGCAAATCGAATAAACAGAATCATGAGGAAGGGTTGTGTTAAAAACAGCAAATCCAATAAACAAAATCATGAGGAAGGGCTGTGTTAAAAACATCAAATCGAATAAACAGAATCATGAGGAAGGGTTGTGTTAAAACCAGCAAATCCAATAAATAGAATCATGAGAAAGGGTTGTGTTAAAAACATCAAATCGAATAAACAGAATCATGAGGAAGGGTTGTGTTAAAACCAGCAAACCCAATAAACAGAATCATGAGGAAAGGTTGTGTTAAAAACATCAAATCGAATAAACAGAATCATGAGGAAGGGTTGTGTTAAAACCAGCAAACCCAATAAACAGAATCAAGAGGAAGGGTTGTGTTAAAAACAGCAAATCGAATAAACAGAATCATGAGGAAGGGTTGTGTTAAAAACAGCAAATCCAATAAACAGAATCATGAGGAAGGGTTGTGTTAAAAACATCAAATCGAATAAACAAAATTATGAGGAAGGCTGTGTTAAAAACAGCAAATCCAATAAACAGAATCATGAGGAAGGGACGTGTTAAAAACAGCAAATCCAATAAACAGAATCATGAGGAAGGGACGTGTTAAAAACAGCAAATCCAATAAACAGAATCATAATGAAGGGTTGTGTTAAAAACAGCACATCCAATAAACAGAATCATGAGGAAGGGTTGTGTTAAAAACAGCAAATCTAAACCTCTGATTAATTATATTATAAACATAAATTTTGAAGCCATAAACAATACACATGAAACAAAATATGCTGCATATTTAAAAAAGAAAAGAATCCTTGGGTACAAGCTTCAACGTGAGATTATAAAATATATCCTAGGTTTTGGAGGTGACTTGAAAGTATAACCCACATTACTGTGGGAATACACCGTCTATCAGTTTTAACCTCCTATTCATTAGTCTCACATAATAAAATTAGAAATTAAGAGAGCGAGATGTGGGTGCTGAAGCCCACAACGTCCCACATCTATATCCCTTCATGCCTGCAGACAGTTGCGGGAAAGTGACTCCCAAGTTAAAATAAAAATAAGATAAACATAAAAAAGCTGAAAAAATAAATTAAAAAATGAAAATAAGGTACTACCACTTGGGGGCAAGTAAGATAAAACTTGCCTTTTAACGTTAGTGTTCCTGCCCCCAATAAGGTAGATTCACGAATTAAAACGACATCAGTAAAGGTATTATACCTCTATATTTACATCAAGATATGAAACGTTGTGTTTCATTGAAAACTCTGTGTCAATCTTCAAAGTAGATTTAGCTTTCGTTCAATAAGCAATCAAAACACGGATTTCTCTTTTAAACAATCTAAACTACCCTTCTTCTTTTGAGAGTTAGAACATTTATGAAAACATCACGTGAACAGAGAAGCTCGTGATGCCGGTGACAATGTGATAGATAAACAGAAACGAAGTTTACAGTGTAGAACAAAGCGATGGTAACATTGAACTGCATTCTTTCAAGGGCAACAAATAGCTGAATATCGAGATAAAAAAAAAAGCTCGATTCGTTTACCCTGACCCTACATAAGGTGAGGTGTTTAACGAAAACTCCTTAGGGTTGTCTGAAACGTCGAGCTGTAGTTATTGTTTTACTCACCCTGATAAATACACAGATTTTTCCTTCAAAGGTAAAATTAATATACTTTATCATATACTCTGAACATTCAATAAATCTCAAGTAAAATCAATACAGAAGAGAAACAGTAAAACTCCTGCACAGGTCGTTCTCTTTAAAAAAAAATTAGCCTAATTCGATCATTACTCTAGTATTACCCTCAATAGATCATTCTCCAGGTATTATCCTCATTAGATCATTCCTCGGTATTATCCTCATTAGATCATTCCCCGGTATTATCCTCATTAGATCATTCCCCGGTATTATCCTCAATAGATCATTCTCCAGGTATTATCCTCATTAGATCATTCTCCAGGTATTACCCTCAATAGATCATTCTCCAGGTATTATCCTCATTAGATCATTCCCCGGTATTATCCTCATTAGATAATTCTCCAGGTATTATCCTCATTAGATCATTCCCCGGTATTATCTCCAGTATATCATTCCCGGTATTATCTCCAGTATATCATTCCCGGTATCTCTAGTATATCATTTCACAGGTATTATCTCAGTATATCATTCCCGGTATTAGGTATATCATTCCCGGTATTATCTCATTAGTATCATCATTAGATCATTCCCCGGTATTATCTCCAGTATATCATTCCCCGGTATTATCTCCAGTATATCATTCCCCGGTATTATCTCCAGTATATCATTCCCCGGTATTATCCTCATTAGATCATTCCCCGGTATTATCATCATTAGATCATTCCCCGGTATTATCTCCAGTATATCATTTCACAGGTATTTTATTATTGGGGTATAAATATCATTTTTAAAACTGTAGCTTTCTTCACAAGATACCCCCCCTCCTTTTCGAACAAACCTCCCCCTAAAAATCTTGTTATTGTAGTTAAACTTCGGACCCCAGAAGTCTCCTTTTTGTGAACATATCTTTTGGAACACATATATCAGTGTTTTTGGACTAACCACCCTCCCTTGTTTAACAAATTTCCTGAATTTCTATAATTTGCAGACTAGTTCACTTTCCTGTTTTTTAAGGGGGTGACAAATTAACTATAGTTATATTCTCGCACCCTCGTGACACAAAACTGTCTAAAAACTAAAGTGTTCCAAGTTATAAGAAACTATTGTGAATAGATATAACACACTTGAAGATTCGAAAAAATTGTGTATGTTAATAGACCAGTCATGACTAGGGTCTGGGAGCATTTTCATAGTTTCACAAACCTAGAATAAAACATACAATAGATTTAACTAAAGTCGTCCAAAGCCCTTGTATTATCTGTCTTACAGAGATATCTGGTCGGTTATAGTGTTAGTGTACGTTCATCACGTGAATGGCCATCAAGAACATACGTAGAGTGTTTCTTCTATAACCAACTCATACAACATATGTTGTGTTTAGTTCATAAACAACTCACACAGAACACGTAGTGTGTAACTTCTATAATCAACTCATATAACACATGTTGTGTTTCTTCTATAACCACCTCATACAACACATGTTGTGTTTCTTCTAGAAACAACTCATACAACACATGTTGTGTTTCTTCTATAAACAATTCATACAACATATGTTGTGTTTCTTCTATAACCAACTCATACAACACATGTTGTGTTTCTTCTAGAAACAACTCATACAACACATGTTGTGTTTCTTCTATAAACAACTCATACAACATATATACTGTGTTTAGTTCATAAACAACTCATACAACACATGTTGTGTTTCTTCTAGAAACAACTCATACAACACATGTTGTGTTTCTTCTATAAACAATTCATACAACACATGTTGTGTTTCTTCTATAAACAATTCATACAACATATGTTGTGTTTCTTCTATAACCAACTCATACAACACATGTTGTGTTTCTTCTAGAAACAACTCATACAACACATGTTGTGTTTCTTCTATAAACAATTCATACAACACATGTTCTGATTCTTCTAGAAACAACTCATACAACATATATACTGTGTTTAGTTCATAAACAACTCATACAACACATGTTGTGTTTCTTCTAGAAACAACTCATACAACATATATACTGTGTTTAGTTCATAAACAACTCATACAACACGTTGTGTTTCTTCTATAAACAACTCATACAACACATGTTGTGATTCTTCTAGAAACAACTCATACAACATATATACTGTGTTTAGTTCATAACCAACTCATACAACACATGTTGTGTTTCTTCTAGAAACAACTCATACAACACATGTTGTGTTTCTTCTATAAACAATTCATACAACACATGTTGTGATTCTTCTAGAAACAACTCATACAACATATATACTGTGTTTAGTTCATAAACAACTCATACAACACATGTTGTGTTTCTTCTAGAAACAACTCATACAACATATATACTGTGTTTAGTTCATAAACAACTCATACAACACATGTTGTGTTTCTTCTATAAACAACTCATACAACACATGTTGTGATTCTTCTAGAAACAACTCATACAACATATATACTGTGTTTAGTTCATAAACAACTCATACAACACATGTTGTGTTTCTTCTAAAAACAACTCATACAACACATGTTGTGTTTCTTCTATAACCAACTCATACAACACATGTTGTGATTCTTCTAGAAACAACTCATACAACATATATACTGTGTTTAGTTCATAAACAACTCATACAACACATGTTGTGTTTCTTCTAGAAACAACTCATACAACACATGTTGTGTTTCTTCTAGAAACAACTCATACAACACATGTTGTGATTCTTCTAGAAACAACTCATACAACATATATACTGTGTTTAGTTCATAAACAACTCATACAACACATGTTGTGTTTCTTCTAGAAACAACTCATACAACACATGTTGTGTTTCTTCTATAAACAACTCATACAACACATGTTGTGTTTCTTCTATAAACAATTCATACAACACATGTTGTGATTCTTCTAGAAAACTCATACAACATATATACTGTGTTTAGTTCATAAACAACTCATACAACACATGTTGTGTTTCTTCTAGAAACAACTCATACAACACATGTTGTGTTTCTTCTATAAACAACTCATACAACACATGTTGTGATTCTTCTAGAAACAACTCATACAACATATATACTGTGTTTAGTTCATAAACAACTCATACAACACATGTTGTGTTTCTTCTAGAAACAACTCATACAACACATGTTGTGTTTCTTCTATAAACAATTCATACAACACATGTTGTGTTTCTTCTATAAACAATTCATACAACATATGTTGTGTTTCTTCTATAACCAACTCATACAACACATGTTGTGTTTCTTCTAGAAACAACTCATACAACACATGTTGTGTTTCTTCTAGAAACAACTCATACAACATATATACTGTGTTTAGTTCATAAACAACTCATACAACATATGTAGTGTTTCTTCTATAACCAACTCATACAACATATGTTGTGTTTAGTTCATAAACAACTCATACAACACATGTTGTGTTTCTTCTAGAAACAACTCATACAACACATGTTGTGTTTCTTCTATTAACAACTACATACAACATATGTAATGTGTTACTTCTATATACAACTACATACAACATATGTAATGTGTTACTTCTATAAACAACTACATACAACATATGTAATGTGTTACTTCAATAAACAACTACATACAACATATGTTGTGTTTCTTCTATTAACAATTACATACAACATATGTAATGTGTTACTTCTATAAACAACTACATACAGCATATGTAATGTGTTACTTCAATAAACAACTACATACAACATATGTAATGTGTTACTTCTATATACAACTACATACAACATATGTAATGTGTTACTTCTATAAACAACTACATACAACATATGTTGTGTTTCTTCTATTAACAACTACATACAACATATGTAATGTGTTACTTCTATAAACAACTACATGCAACATATGTTGTGTTTCTTCTATTAACAACTACATACAACATATGTAATGTGTTACTTCTATAAACAACTACATACAACATATGTAATGTGTTACTTCTATAAACAACTACATACAACATATGTAATGTGTTACTTCTATATACAACTACATACAACATATGTAATGTGTTACTTCTATAAACAACTACATACAACATATGTTGTGTTTCTTCTATAAACAACTACATACAACATATGTAATGTGTTTCTTCTATAAACAACTACATACAACATATGTAATGTGTTACTTCTATATACAACTACATACAACATATGTAATGTGTTACTTCTATAAACAACTACATACAACATATGTAATGCGTTACTTCTGTAAACAACTACATACAACATATGTAATGTGATACTTCTATAAACAACTACATACAACATATGTAATGTGTTACTTCTATAAACAACTACATACAACATATGTAATGTGTTACTTCTATAACCAACTCATACAACATATGTGTGGTCATACTTTTTGTTTAATAAATGTAGCCTTACGTAGTTTTAGAACACAGTTAGGACAAATGCTGATCATTACTCTGAGTAACCATGCATTTTATCTACATATATTTCATTTGTTTACTTTTGTAAACGTCAGCTGCAGTACGTACATATCGGCTCTATTTCTGCACGTTCCCTTTTGGTTAATCTGCCTAACTCAATAAAGCTGTACTTATGTACCGACACTTTATAACTCCATGTACTGTATAAACATCACTTAAGCAGGAAAGATATCATTTCTGTTTTAAAAAATTTCAAATCTTTCTTTGTTGTCAAATTTATATAAATATCAGTACAGTTATGTTCTTTGATGTCAAGTCTATATAAATATCAGTACAGTTATGTTCTTTGATGTCAAGTCTATATAAGTATCAATACAGTTATGTTCTTTGTTGTCAAGTTTATATAAATATCAGTACAGTTATGTTCTTTGATGTCGAGTCTATATAAATATCAGTACAGTTATGTTCTTTGATGTCAAGTCTATATAAATATCAGTACAGTTATGTTCTTTGTTGTCAAGTTTATATAAATATCAGTACAGTTTTGTTCTTTGATGTCAAGTCTATATAAATATCAGTACAGTTATGTTCTTTGTTGTCAAGTTTATATAAATATCAGTACAGTTATGTTCTTTGATGTCAAGTCTATATAAATATCAGTACAGTTATGTTCTTTGATGTCAAGTCTATATAAATATCAGTACAGTTATGTTCTTTGATGTCAAGTCTATATAAATATCAGTACAGTTATGTTCTTTGATGTCAAGTCTATATAAATATCAGTACAGTTATGTTCTTTGATGTCAAGTTTATATAAATATCAGTACAGTTATGTTCTTTGATGTCAAGTCTATATAAATATCAGTACAGTTATGTTCTTTGTTGTCAAGTTTATATAAATATCAGTACAGTTATGTTCTTTGATGTCAAGTCTATATAAATATCAGTACAGTTATGTTCTTTGTTGTCAAGTTTATATAAATATCAGTACAGTTATGTTCTTTGATGTCAAGTCTATATAAATATCAGTACAGTTATGTTCTTTGTTGTCAAGTCTATATAAATATCAGTACAGTTATGTTCTTTGATGTCAAGTCTATATAAATATCAGTACAGTTATGTTCTTTGATGTCAAGTCTATATAAATATCAGTACAGTTATGTTCTTTGATGTCAAGTCTATATAAATATCAGTACAGTTATGTTCTTTGATGTCAAGTCTATATAAATATCAGTACAGTTATGTTCTTTGATGTCAAGTCTATATAAGTATCAGTACAGTTATGTTCTTTGTTGTCAAGTTTGTATAAATATCAGTACAGTTATGTTCTTTGATGTCAAGTCTATATAAATATCAGTACAGTTATGTTCTTTGTTGTCAAGTTTATATAAATATCAGTACAGTTATGTTCTTTGATGTCAAGTCTATATAAATATCAGTACAGTTATGTTCTTTGTTGTCAAGTTTATATAAATATCAGTACAGTTATGTTCTTTGATGTCAAGTCTATATAAATATCAGTACAGTTATGTTCTTTGTTGTCAAGTTTATATAAATATCAGTACAGTTATGTTCTTTGATGTCAAGTCTATATAAATATCAGTACAGTTATGTTCTTTGTTGTCAAGTCTATATAAATATCAGTACAGTTATGTTCTTTGATGTCAAGTCTATATAAATATCAGTACAGTTATGTTCTTTGATGTCAAGTCTATATAAATATCAGTACAGTTATGTTCTTTGATGTCAAGTCTATATAAATATCAGTACAGTTATGTTCTTTGTTGTCAAGTCTATATAAATATCAGTACAGTTATGTTCTTTGATGTCAACTTTATATAAATATCAGTACAGTTATGTTCTTTGATGTCAAGTCTATATAAATATCAGTACAGTTATGTTCTTTGATGTCAAGTCTATATAAATATCAGTACAGTTATGTTCTTTGATGTCAAGTCTATATAAATATCAGTACAGTTATGTTCTTTGATGTCAAGTCTATATAAATATCAGTACAGTTATGTTCTTTGATGTCAAATCTATATAAATATCAGTACAGTTATATTATTTGTTGCCAACTCCATATAAATATCCGTACAGTTATGATGCAGATATAAGTTATAGATATAACCAATTTCTTTGTTTTGTTTCATTATTTTCCTGTTATTTACGAGTTTCCATCCACATTTTCTCTTACACAACTTAGAAAAACAAGCACTTCTCTAACCTAATGCATCTAAAAGTAATATTGATGTTCAAATAACAAAAGTTTCCCTATTTTTAAAATTTTGTTGAAACTTTCGTGTTACAGATAAGTATACTTTATGTTGAAACTTTCGTGTTACAGATAAGTGTACTTAATGTCGAAACTTTCATGTTACAAATAAGTATACTTAATGTTGAAACATTCGTGTTACAGATAAGTGTACTTTATGTTGAAACTTTCATGTTACAGATAAGTATACTTAATGTTGAAACTTTCGTGTTACAGATAAGTATACTTAATGTTGAAACTTTCGTGTTACAGATAAGTATACTTTATGTTGAAACTTTCGTGTTACAGATAAGTATACTTAATGTTGAAACTTTCGTGTTACAGATAAGTGTACTTTATGTCGAAACTTTCGTGTTACAGATAAGTGTACTTAATGTCAAAACTTTCGTGTTACAGATAAGTATACTTAATGTTGAAACATTCGTGTTACAGATAAGTGTACTTTATGTCGAAATTTTCGTGTTACAGATAAGTATACTTAATGTTGAAACTTTCGTGTTACAGATAAGTATACTTTATGTTGAAACTTTCGTGTTACAGATAAGTATACTTAATGTTGAAACTTTCGTGTTACAGATAAGTGTACTTTATGTCGAAACTTTCGTGTTACAGATAAGTATACTTAATGTTGAAACTTTCGTGTTACAGATAAGTATACTTTATGTGGAAACTTTCGTGTTACAGATAAGTATACTTAATGTTGAAACTTTCGTGTTACAGATAAGTATACTTTATGTTGAAACTTTCGTGTTACAGATAAGTATACTTTATGTTGAAACTTTCGTGTTACAGATAAGTATACTTAATGTTGAAACTTTCGTGTTACAGATAAGTATACTTAATGTTGAAACTTTCGTGTTACAGATAAGTATACTTTATGTTGAAACTTTCGTGTTACAGATAAGTATACTTAATGTTGAAACTTTCGTGTTACAGATAAGTGTACTTTATGTCGAAACTTTCGTGTTACAGATAAGTGTACTTAATGTCGAAACTTTCGTGTTACAGATAAGTATACTTAATGTTGAAACATTCGTGTTACAGATAAGTGTACTTTATGTTGAAACTTTCGTGTTACAGATAAGTATACTTTATGTTGAAACTTTCGTGTTACAGATAAGTGTACTTTATGTTGAAACTTTCGTGTTACAGATAAGTATACTTTATGTTGAAACTTTCGTGTTACAGATAAGTATACTTAATGTCGAAACTTTCGTGTTACAGATAAGTATACTTTATGTTGAAACTTTCGTGTTACAGATAAGTATACTTAATGTTGAAACTTTCGTGTTACAGATAAGTATACTTTATGTTGAAACTTTCGTGTTACAGATAAGTATACTTAATGTTGAAACTTTCGTGTTACAGATAAGTGTACTTTATGTCGAAACTTTCGTGTTACAGATAAGTGTACTTAATGTCGAAACTTTCGTGTTACAGATAAGTATACTTAATGTTGAAACATTCGTGTTACAGATAAGTGTACTTTATGTTGAAACTTTCGTGTTACAGATAAGTGTACTTAATGTCGAAACTTTCGTGTTACAGATAAGTATACTTAATGTTGAAACATTCGTGTTACAGATAAGTGTACTTTATGTTGAAACTTTCGTGTTACAGATAAGTATACGTTATGTTGAAACTTTCGTGTTACAGATAAGTATACTTAATGTTGAAACTTTCGTGTTACAGATAAGTATACTTATTGTTGAAACTTTCGTGTTACAGATAAGTATACTTTATGTTGAAACTTTCGTGTTACAGATAAGTATACTTTATGTTGAAACTTTCGTGTTACAGATAAGTGTACTTAATGTCGAAACTTTCGTGTTACAGATAAGTGTACTTTATGTCGAAACTTTCGTGTTACAGATAAGTGTACTTAATGTCGAAACTTTCGTGTTACAGATAAGTATACTTAATGTTGAAACTTTTGTGTTACAGATAAGTATACTTTATGTTGAAACTTTCGTGTTACAGATAAGTATACTTAATGTTGATAAACAAACAACGGAAATTACTTTTATTTTTCTTTCGCAAAATAACAAAATCTATTCCCATCTATATTTTCCAGACACTCCCATCAGCTCAGAATGTTTGTTGTTTAAGAGACCTCAGATTATAAGGACGCATAAATGGATTTGAAATTAATCAGAATTTTGACCAATAAAAAACTTTTGAAATAGCAAGTCTAGGGAGACCAATAAATCAAAAATCTTTGAAATATGAAACTTTACTGACTTTAACAGAGTTATATGAGTAACTTTGTTAGATTATTTCAGGACGTAAAGTAAAACTTTACACACATCAAACATGGTATTAAACTTTTCGGACACGCCTCACTACGTTATAAATTGTTTCACTTTAAGGTAGTAAATGCTAATTTTATCTATGAGTTTGGCCACTATCTACCTCATTAAAAAGTTGTAATCGAAAAACTTCGCTTTCCTCCATTTTCGTATTTGCATCAGTGGAATAGTTCTAAATTTGGCCAATTAGCTTTAGTTCTTGATAAAATAAAACAATGATACAAAGGAATGATAGAATTTTATGTGATTTTGGAATGGCAACGCATGGCATGTGGCACCACGAGCTTGATGTGTGACATTCCTTTCATGATGAATTACTCATCACATGACAATGGAACAATGCCACAGACAGACACGTGGATTAAGAATATTGTTTAAACCCTTCTTCAGGAAAGAATTTTCATACATTCCAATTTTTAACCGATAAAGAATCAAATATCACAACCTTTAATATTATTTATAGAAAACAAAACAATATTTAACCTTAACCTGATCCGTCCTCTGTTCCAAAATAAAATCTGTGATCACAAAAGTGAACCCTTTGATCCAAAACAATATTGTACACATCTTTAAACACCATTAATGACATAATAGACAGGACTCTAATATGACGAGGACTCAGAAGGCAAGTGTTTCTAATTATCCAATCACTGCTTGGAATCAATAGCATGTCCCATGACAAAGGTTCCTGAAAGAAATGGAGGTTCATTTGATCACGTACAACGATACAATTCACATGCACCTTTATGCTCGTATGATGGGTAGTTTATGGAACGTAACTATGGCAATATCCTGACCTTCACAGAGATTGCAGTGTTCGACGGCAGCGCACGAACATGAACATCATGGTAGATAACCAAAGATGGAGAAAGAAATTCCAATAGAAGCAAAGAACCTAGAACAGCGTTACTATATAATGCCATAGGTTCTCCGTATAAGTCACGTTTCATACTCTACAGGACGTTTAGACTTCTTACTGTGATAATAAAGTTTGGAAATATTCATCATGTTTTCAAACCACAACCAAAATATACATGTCTTGACAGTAACATTTACGTTTAACGCCGGTATTTATTCTAAGCATTCTAGTCGTATTTATTGTTTACTGTCTAAACCTTCTACATGCGTTACCCTTTTATAATAACTCGCTTATAAACTTGAGCTACTACGAGAATTAAAGGAACGAAATATTTTTACAGTTAACTTGAGGTTTCATCAAACAAAAAAAAACAGAGATGAAATTAAAGCTTCAAAGTTTCTGCTAAATGCAATCCATAAACAGTCTAGTAGGACTATTTACAACACATGTAACGTGTACTGTCAGGATGATAAAACATCTTTGTTCATCAGAAGGTAATCAAAACATCTCTATTGGCTCACACACACATTGTAGCATATCTTTGTTCATCAGAAGGTAATCAGAACATCTCTATTGGCTCACACACACAATGCAGTATGTCTTTGTTCATCAGAAGGTAATCAGAACATCTCTATTGGCTCACACACACAATGCAGTATATCTTTGTTCATCAGAAGGTAATCAGAACGTCTCTATTGGCTCACACACACATTATAGCATATCTTTGTTCATCAGAAGGTAATCAGAACATCTCTGTTGGCTCACACACACATTGTAGTATATCTTTGTTCATCAGAAGGTAACCAGAACATCTCTATTGGCTCACACACACATTGTAGTATATCTTTGTTCATCAGAAGGTAACCAGAACATCTCTATTGGCTCACACACACATTGTAGTATATCTTTGTTCATCAGAAGGTAATCAGAACATCTCTATTAACTCACACAAACATTTTAGTATATCCTTGTTTATAAGGAAGTAATCAGAACATCTCTATTAGTTCACAGACACTGTAGTATACCTTTGGTTATCAGGGAGTAATCAATAGAGGGTAACGTTAATAATAAACTATTTCTCGGTGAATACATGTGGAACTTCACATTCCACCATAAATTCGTTATTATTTTTACTTACACGAGTGAAGAGTGACATTATTTTAAACCACAACAGATGACTGAATCAGTGGAATATTAAGATTGTATAACTCGTTAAAAAGCTTTGTAGGAAGACAACCTGGTAAAGTGATAACCGTTAAAAGTGGTTTCTCGCTTGTCAAACTACACTTTCCAAAAAAACTATTAAAATAGGCAGATAAGCGAGCGAACAAATAAATTCCTCATAATAGACGATCTACCTTACTGCCAGAAACAGGAAAAAACAGAATCAAAAATAAGGAGGAAAAAAGAAAAGAAATTGTTGTCTGAAACAATCACAAAGAAGTGATTACGTGTTGCTATCTTGTTGCACGTAAAGAATATGATAGTACATTGATCGTGGAATGTTATGTTAGCTTCTGATAAAAACAACATTATTAAAAGATATTTCTAAGCTAGAAACATCTTAGTTCATTATGTATAAATTACATTTGTAATTACGTTATCGATATAGTAATTCGCTTCACTGCATTGCATTGAGTGGAAAACCGCAGAGTTTATGACAGTAAAATTTCGGGTTCGATACCTATGTCGAGCACGGCGCAGACACTTTATTGTGCAACTTCACTCTTCAACAAAAAAATTCGTCTATTTCAAAACGTGAGCTCCACCCCCTGGTGTGTTACAGGAGGGTTTAAACGATATAAAATTAACGTGAACGAATGTGGAAAGGAGCGAAAAAAATTCCATTTAACTACTATTGGTTGGAATTTCTTTCCATCGATCAGTTCGAGAATAGAAACGAAACAGATCTAGAACGATTTTCTTCTGTAATATATTGTATCAATAATCACGTTTAACATTAGTTTAAAAAAGACTGTCACGAGTCTACTCTTTGTTTCAGTATAAATGGATGCAACATGGTATTTTGATATTGGGTGATACGTTTGAAAATAAGGAGTGTGTTACTTACTGTACAACACCTAAAGGTGTGCGAACTGATACAATCCAGTTTTTAGTGAGTAAGGCAGCAGAAAAGCGACAGGACTACAAGGATTTGGTAAGGTAATCTTCCTGACATGATCGATCGAGTCTGGCCTTACAAAAATCAAGGGATTCTGAACAACGTGGTTTAGAAGGGAGCTAATGTACTAGATTTCTTTGAATGCAAATATTTGGCAACCGCCTCGAAAATAAGGTAATATATAACTGTACTTTTTCGTTGTAATCCGATCTGATAGGTAATTTATGTGGAACTTCGAAAATTCCATAATACGGAAATAAACAGTAAAAATAAGAAAATGATTACAAAGTATGAAAAAAGACAGACGTTGAGCAAGTTATATGGAAATGAAAAGTCATCTGACAATCGCAGCCGGTATAAAGTCAAAGTGAAATGGAATGTATCAGAACTATATTTGTACGATGTAAGTATAGTCATGCAGTCAAAAATTGATACGACGCAAAATATTCATACATTTAGTTCCAACTGAGATTTAGAATTCTTAAAACATTGGTTTCTAGGTTACTGAATGGTACTGGAAAAAATTAATATGGGTAAGCATGGGGAACCAGAACCATCCAAAAAGAGACCTACAACAAGTTATAATCTAGCTGTGGTGAATAAAGTGTAGCATCTTGTAATAGGGTGAGAATCCATGAATACAGTGCTAAAAGTCGTCGAAATGTACATAGCATAACTAAAAAAGAATTTACACCTGGAAACGAGGCTAACAAGATGTAAGTTTAAAGCTATACCTTCCTTTCAATCGTTGCATATTTCAAGTATCTGCATACTGAAACAGATATTCATGGTATTCTATACAAAGACATACCAGTCACGCCACTGGAAATAGAGTTTATAAATTTCTATATGAAATGGAAATTGGGAAACTGTCCTTCACGTACACTAGATGGATTATAGGGGTTGGGGGTTGTGATGTGTTTCGACAACCTTAGGACTGAGCTTTTTACAGTGGAAACTAAGTTGGGGATTATTGTAAAAGATGCACGATCGACAGATAGAATACGACCGGATGTGTTGAAGCACATTTTGGTATAACGCACTGAATATTCTGTCTAATTCAGTGTTGTGTTATTAGTGTGACAGTCTTTAACCCGACTAACTTATACTAAAGCTACTGCCATTACTACAAACATTTCTTGGCAACAAGTTAGCTGAAATGTTCTCCATTACATTTAAACACGAAAACACCATTCATTAATTTGTTTCTCTGTCCAATTCTCTTTCTAAAGAACAGAGCCAAATTACTTCATCATAACGAGAAAACATTTCCACAACAAAATAGCTGTTCGGTAATTTCATGTTTAACTCATTATATTCTGGACTTCGTGGAATTCACTAAAGATTAACGTGACAAGTAGTCATATATAGTTTAAATAATGTCCATTACTGAAGTACATCTGCTAAGATTGCTTGCCCTGTATTCCCAAGTATGTTATTATACAATTCTATAATTTAGTCCAAGTCCTCTACCGTATACACGAGAAAACTGAAGTTCTTGTATAAAATATATTATCATCCTACTCATTCAGTAAAAATTCTCCTGTACTATTGTTGTTATTTTCACCAAGGTTTAACTTGACCAAGAATCTATACATATGCATATGCTTACTGCTCAGCCCAGCTTTGTGGTTATTTATGGGAACTCTATTGAGGAAATCAAATTACATTTCTGATCAAATTCACCAAATAGGTCAGCCTTTCTTAAACAGTTTGTTACTTTAAAAAAACCCAATGTTTTCCTTTTGAATTCACGCATATTAACGAATGTAACATCCTTATATAAGAAGACGAAGGCCACTACGTGCTACTAATTATAAATAAGTCCTTGTACATCCAGAGTTTTCCTACCTTCCTGGCTTGAGCGGAATACACCTCTTTGAATACTTTAATTTAACCGTCTTAGTCCAGTTAAGACAGAGTTGCCTACTGGAAGCTAAGCTGTAAAGATTACCATGATGGTCTTGTCTCTATAGTTCTCCCTTCGTTACACTGGTGTGGAAGCTACGCTGTAAAGATTACCATGATGTTCTTGTCTCTATAGTTCTCTCTTCGTTACAGTGGTGTGGAAGCTACGCTGTAAAGATTACCATGATGTTCTTGTCTCTATAGTTCTCTCTTCGTTACACTGGTGTGGAAGCTACACTGTAATGATTACCATGATGGTCTTGTCTCTATAGTTCAATCTTCGTTACACTGGTGTGGAATTACACTGTAATGATTACCATGATGTTCTTGTCTCTATAGTTCTCTCTTCGTTACACTGGTGTGGAAGCTAAGCTGTAAAGATTACCATGATGGTCTTGTCTCTATAGTTCTGTATTCGTTACACTGGTGTGGAATTACACTGTAATGATTACCATGATGTTCTTGTCTCTATAGTTCTCTCTTCGTTACACTGGTGTGGAAGCTAAGCTGTAAAGATTACCATGATCTTCTTGTCTCTATAGTTCTCTCTTCGTTACACTGGTGTGGAAGCTACGCTGTAAACATTACCATGATGTTCTTGTCTCTATAGTTCTCTCTTCGTTACACTGGTGTGGAAGTTACGCTGTAATGATTACCATGATGTTCTTGTCTCTATAGTTCTCTCTTCGTTACACTGGTGTGGAAGCTACGCTGAAAAGATTACCATGATGTTCTTGTCTCTATAATTCTCTCTTCGTTACACTGGTGTGGAAGCTACGCTGTAAACATTACCATGATGTTCTTGTCTCTATAGTTCTCTCTTCGTTACACTGGTGTGGAAGTTACGCTGTAATGATTACCATGATGTTCTTGTCTCTATAGTTCTCTCCTCGTTACACTGGTGTGGAAGCTACGCTGTAAAGATTACCATGATGTTCTTGTCTCTATAGTTCTCTCTTCGTTACACTGGTGTGGAAGCTACACTGTAAACATTACCATGATGTTCTTGGCTCTATAGTTCTCTCTTCGTTACACTGGTGTGGAAGCTATGCTGTAAAGATTACCATGATGTTCTTGGCTCTATAGTTCTCTCTTCGTTACACTGGTGTGGAAGCTACGCTGTAAAGATTACCATGATGTTCTTGGCTCTATAGTTCTCTCTTCGTTACACTGGTGTGGAAGCTACACTGTAAACATTACCATGATGTTCTTGGCTCTATAGTTCTCTCTTCGTTATACTGGTGTGGAAGCTACGCTGTAAACATTACCATGATGTTCTTGTCTCTATAGTTCTCTCTTCGTTACACTGGTGTGGAAGCTACACTGTAAACATTACCATGATGGTCTTGTCTCTATAGTTCTCTCTTCGTTACACTGGTGTGGAAGCTACACTGTAAAGATTACCATGATGTTCTTGTCTCTATAGTTCTCTCTTCGTTACACTGCTGTGGAAGCTATGCTGTAAAGATTACCATGATGTTCTTGTCTCTATAGTTCTCTCTTCGTTACACTGGTGTGGAAGCTACGCTGTAAAGATTACCATGATGTTCTTGTCTCTATAGTTCTCTCTTCGTTAAACTGGTGTGGAAGCTGCACTGTAAAGATTACCATGATGGTCTTGTCTCTATAGTTCTCTCTTCGTTACACTGGTGTGGAAGCTACACTGTAATGATTACCATGATGTTCTTGTCTCTATAGTTCTCTCTTCGTTACACTGGTGTGGAAGCTACGCTGTAAAGATTACCATGATGTTCTTGTCTCTATAGTTCTCTCTTCGTTACACTGGTGTGGAAGCTACGCTGTAAAGATTACCATGATGATCTTGTCTCTATAGTTCTGTCTTCGTTACACTGGTGTGGAAGCTACGCTGTAATGATTACCATGATGGTCTTGTCTCTATAGTTCTGTCTTCGTTACACTGGTATGGAAGCTACGCTGTAAAGATTGCCATGATGTTCTTGTCTCTATAGTTCTGTCTTCGTTACACTGGTGTGGAAGCTACGCTGTAAAGATTACCATGATGGTCTTGTCTCTATAGTTCTGTCTTCGTTACACTGGTATGGAAGCTACGCTGTAAAGATTACCATGATGTTCTTGTCTCTATAGTTCTCTCTTCGTTACAGTGGTGTGGAAACTACGCTGTAAAGATTACCATGATGGTCTGGTCGCTATAGTTCTCTCTTCGTTACACTGGTGTGGAAGTAACACTGTAAAGATTACCATGATGTTCTTGTCTCTATAGTTCTCTCTTCGTTACACTGGTGTGGTAGCTACACTGTAATGATTACCATGATGGTCTTGTCTCTAAAGTTCTCTCTTCGTTACACTGGTGTGGAAGCTACGCTGTAAACATTACCATGATGTTCTTGTCTCTATAATTCTCTCTTCGTTACACTGGTGTGGAAGCTACGCTGTAAACATTACCATGATGTTCTTGTCTCTATAGTTCTCTCTTCGATACACTGGTGTGGAAGTTACGCTGTAATGATTACCATGATGTTCTTGTCTCTATAGTTCTCTCTTCGTTACATTGGTGTGGAAGCTACGCTGTAATGATTACCATGATGTTCTTGTCTCTATAGTTCTGTCTTCGTTACACTGGTGTGGAAGCTACGCTGTAAAGATTACCATGATGTTCTTGTCTCTATAATTCTCTCTTCGTTACACTGGTGTGGAAGCTACGCTGTAAACATTACTATGATGTTCTTGTCTCTATAGTTCTCTCTTCGTTACACTGGTGTGGAAGTTACGCTGTAATGATTACCATGATGTTCTTGTCTCTATAGTTCTCTCTTCGTTACACTGGTGTGGAAGCTAAGTTGTAAAGACTTCCATGATGTTCTTGGCTCTATAATTCTCTCTTCGTTACACTGGTGTGGAAGCTAAGCTGTAAAGATTACCATGATGTTCTTGTCTCTATAGTTCTCTCTTCGTTACACTGGTGTGGAAGCTACGCTGTAAACATTACCATGATGTTCTTGTCTCTATAATTCTCTCTTCGTTACACTGGTGTGGAATCTACGCTGTAAACATTACCATGATGTTCTTGTCTCTATAGTTCTCTCTTCGTTACACTGGTGTGGAAGTTACGCTGTAATGATTACCATGATGTTCTTGTCTCTATAGTTCTCTCTTCGTTACACTGGTGTGGAAGCTACGCTGTAATGATTACCATGATGTTCTTGTCTCTATAATTCTCTCTTCGTTACACTGGTGTGGAAGCTACGCTGTAAACATTACCATGATGTTCTTGTCTCTATAGTTCTCTCTTCGTTACACTGGTGTGGAAGTTACGCTGTAATGATTACCATGATGTTCTTGTCTCTATAGTTCTCTCTTCGTTACACTGGTGTGGAAGCTAAGCTGTAAAGACTTCCATGATGTTCTTGGCTCTATAATTCTCTCTTCGTTACACTGGTGTGGAAGCTACACTGTAAACATTACCATGATGTTCTTGGCTCTATAGTTCTCTCTTCGTTATACTGGTGTGGAAGCTACGCTGTAAACATTACCATGATGTTCTTGTCTCTATAGTTCTCTCTTCGTTACACTGGTGTGGAAGCTACACTGTAAACATTACCATGATGTTCTTGGCTCTATAGTTCTCTCTTCGTTACACTGCTGTGGAAGCTACGCTGTAAAGATTACCATGATGTTCTTGTCTCTATAATTCTCTCTTCGTTACACTGGTGTGGAAGCTACACTGTAAACATTACCATGATGTTCTTGTCTCTATAGTTCTCTCTTCGTTACACTGGTGTGGAAGTTACGCTGTAATGATTACCATGATGTTCTTGTCTCTATAGTTCTCTCTTCGTTACACTGGTGTGGAAGCTACGCTGTAAACATTACCATGATGTTCTTGTCTCTATAATTCTCTCTTCGTTACACTGCTGTGGAAGCTACGCTGTAAAGATTACCATGATGTTCTTGTCTCTATAATTCTCTCTTCGTTACACTGGTATGGAAGCTACACTGTAAAGGTTACCATGATGGTCTTGTCTCTATAGTTCTCTCTTCGTTACACTGGTGTGGAAGCTACACTGTAAACATTATTATGATGTTCTTGGCTCTATAGTTCTCTCTTCGTTACACTGGTGTGGAAGCTACACTGTAAAGATTACCATGATGGTCTTGTCTCTATAGTTCTCTCTTCGTTACACTGGTGTGGAAGCTACGCTGTAAACATTACTATGATGTTCTTGGCTCTATAGTTCTCTCTTCGTTACACTGGTGTGGAAGCTACACTGTAAATATTACCATGATGTTCTTGGCTCTATAGTTCTCTCTTCGTTACACTGGTGTGGAAGCTACACTGTAAAGATTACCATGATGGTCTTGTCTCTATAGTTCTCTCTTCGTTACACTGGTGTGGAAGCTACACTGTAAAGATTACCATGATGGTCTTGTCTCTATAGTTCTCTCTTCGTTAGACTGGTGTGGAAGCTACACTGTAAACATTACCATGATGTTCTTGTCTCTATAGTTCTGTCTTCGTTACACTGATGTACAAAAGTAAACTTAATTTTCTGGTAAAAACAGTGTTTAAAAACAATAAATAATTGTTACTGAATCATAAATGAATTGCAAGGCATATTTATGGTTGAAAAACAGTATTAACTAATTTAAAATCAAACTGGTCACGAAAACGAGAGCTCTTCCGAAGTATATAATTCAATCAATAGTTAATTGAGTTGCAACCATTGGTTCTAGGGTAACTTTATAATGCCACACGAAAGTTGTCTACGAAGGACATAATATACCATACTCAGAAAAAAATGTTTATCTCTGTGATCGCATTATTTCATAACGAGATTACGAGAAGCAGTGGTGGAGGCATAACGCATGTCATTACGTAATAAGGAAACTTTGAGACATATAAGTTGTGATACCTCCGTTAAAAAAAGCCTCTGATCGAAGACTTTCAAACACCAAGTGATTTCCAGAAGACACGTTCACTTCTTCTCCTTTAAGAGTTATATTAAACTCAACCAAGAAGGAATTATTTGAATAATTATTATGCTATTTACAGCCAGCCATCCCACTATACGGTCTTTGGCAATGACGCTAAAGAAACAAAACTGTCAGCATCACAGAACCACGTGACAAAGTCTGCTTCAAGTGTTTAACTAAGATAAGACACTAACAATGAAATAATCTAGTTTAATTGACCAGCAAACTACAAAGTATCGTTTTATTTCTCTAAACGTTCTCTACACAAACACAGCAATTTTCTATAGTTACATATAAGGTATTCCTCATCCAACCTGTAACTTCTAGTAGTTACCTGTATAGTATTCCTCATCCAACCTACAACTCTAGTAGTTACCTGTATAGTATTCCTCATCCAACCTACAAGTCTAGAGATCACCTGTATAGTATTCCTCATCCAACCTACAAGTCTAGAGATCACCTGTATAGTATTCCTCATCCAACCTACAAGTCTAGTAGTTACCTGTATAGTATTCCTCATCCAACCTACAAATCTAGTAGTCACCTGTATAGTATTACTCAACCAACCTACAACTCTAGTAGTTACCTGTATAGTATTCCTCATCCAACCTACAACTCTAGTAGCTACCTGTATAGTATTCCTCATCCAACCTACAACTCTAGTAGTTACCTGTATAGTATTCCTCATCCAACCTACAAGTCTAGTAGTCACCTGTATAGTATTCCTCATCCAACCTACAACTCTAGTAGTTACCTGTATAGTATTCCTCATCCAACCTACAACTCTAGTAGTCACCTGTATAGTATTCCTCATCCAACCTACAACTCTAGTAGTCACCTGTATAGTATTCCTCATCCAACCTACAACTCTAGTAGTTACCTGTATAGTATTCCTCATCCAACCTACAAGTCTAGTAGTTACCTGTATAGTATTCCTCATCCAACCTACAAGTCTAGTAGTCACCTGTATAGTATTACTCAAACAACCTACAACTCTAGTAGTTACCTGTATAGTATTCCTCATCCAACCTACAAGTCTAGTAGTCACCTGTATAGTATTCCTCATCCAACCTACAACTCTAGTAGTCACCTGTATAGTATTCCTCATCCAACCTACAACTCTAATAGTGACCTGTATAGTATTCCTCATCCAACCTACAACTCTAGTAGTTACCTGTATAGTATTCCTCATCCAACCTACAACTCTAGTAGTTACCTGTATAGTATTCCTCATCCAACCTACAACTCTAGTAGTTACCTGTATATTATTCCTCATCCAACCTGCAACTCTAGTAGTCACCTGTATAGTATTCCTCATCCAACCTACAATTCTAATAGTTACCTGTATAGTATTCCTCATCAACCTACAACTATAGTAGTCACATGTATAATATTCCTCAACCAACCTACAACTCTAGTAGTCACCTGTATAGTATTCCTCATCCAACCTACAACTCTAGTAGTTACCTGTATAGTATTCCTCATCCAACCTACAACTCTAGTAGCTACCTGTATAGTATTCCTCATCCAACCTACAACTCTAGTAGTCACCTGTATAGTATTCCTCATCCAACCTACAAGTCTAGTAGTTACCTGTATAGTATTCCTCATCCAACCTACAAGTCTAGTAGTCACCTGTATAGTATTCCTCATCCAACCTACAACTCTAGTAGTTACCTGTATAGTATTCCTCATCCAACCTACAACTCTAGTAGTCACCTGTATAGTATTCCTCATCCAACCTACAACTCTAGTAGTCACCTGTATAGTATTCCTCATCCAACCTACAACTCTAGTAGTTACCTGTATAGTATTCCTCATCCAACCTACAACTCTAGTAGTTACCTGTATAGTATTCCTCATCCAACCTACAACTCTAGTAGTTACCTGTATAGTATTCCTCATCCAACCTACAACTCTAGTAGTTACCTGTATAGTATTCCTCATCCAACCTACAACTCTAGTAGTCACCTGTATAGTATTCCTCATCCAACCTACAACTCTAGTAGTTACCTGTATAGTATTCCTCATCCAACCTACAACTCTAATAGTGACCTGTATAGTATTCCTCATCCAACCTACAACTCTAGTAGTTACCTGTATAGTATTCCTCATCCAACCTACAACTCTAGTAGTTACCTGTATAGTATTCCTCATCCAACCTACAAGTCTAGTAGTCACCTGTATAGTATTCCTCATCCAACCTACAACACTAGTAGTTACCTGTATAGTATTCCTCATCCAACCTACAACTCTAGTAGTCACCTGTATAGTATTCCTCATCCAACCTACAACTCTAGTAGTTACCTGTATAGTATTCCTCATCCAACCTACAACTCTAGTAGTTACCTGTATAGTATTCCTCATCCAACCTACAACTCTAGTAGTTACCTGTATAGTATTCCTCATCCAACCTACAACTCTAGTAGTCACCTGTATAGTATTCCTCATCCAACCTACAACTCTAATAGTGACCTGTATAGTATTCCTCATCCAACCTACAACTCTAGTAGTTACCTGTATAGTATTCCTCATCCAACCTACAACTCTAGTAGTTACCTGTATAGTATTCCTCATCCAACCTACAAGTCTAGTAGTCACCTGTATAGTATTCCTCATCCAACCTACAACTCTAGTAGTTACCTGTATAGTATTCCTCATCCAACCTACAACTCTAGTAGTTACCTGTATAGTATTCCTCATCCAACCTACAAGTCTAGTAGTCACCTGTATAGTATTCCTCATCCAACCTACAACTCTAGTAGTTACCTGTATAGTATTCCTCATCCAACCTACAACTCTAGTAGTTACCTGTATAGTATTCCTCATCCAACCTACAACTCTAGTAGTTACCTGTATAGTATTCCTCATCCAACCTACAAGTCTAGTAGTCACCTGTATAGTATTCCTCATCCAACCTACAACTCTAGTAGTTACCTGTATAGTATTCCTCATCCAACCTACAACTCTAGTAGTCACCTGTATAGTATTCCTCATCCAACCTACAAGTCTAGTAGTCACCTGTATAGTATTCCTCATCCAACCTACAACTCTAGTAGTCACCTGTATAGTATTCCTCATCCAACCTACAACTCTAGTAGTCACCTGTATAGTATTCCTCATCCAACCTACAACTCTAGTAGTTACCTGTATAGTATTCCTCATCCAACCTACAACTCTAGTAGTTACCTGTATAGTATTCCTCATCCAACCTACAACTCTAGTAGTTACCTGTATAGTATTCCTCATCCAACCTACAACTCTAGTAGTCACCTGTATAGTATTCCTCATCCAACCTACAACTCTAGTAGTCACCTGTATAGTATTCCTCATCCAACCTACCTACCTCTAGTAGTCACCTGTATAGTATTCCTCATCCAACCTACAACTCTAGTAGTCACCTGTATAGTATTCCTCATCCAACCTACAACTCTAGTAGTTACCTGTATAGTATTCCTCATCCAACCTACAACTCTAGTAGTCACCTGTATAGTATTCCTCATCCAACCTACAACTCTAGTAGTTACCTGTATAGTATTCCTCATCCAACCTACAACTCTAGTAGTCACCTGTATAGTATTCCTCATCCAACCTACAACTCTAGTAGTCACCTGTATAGTATTCCTCATCCAACCTACAACTCTAGTAGTTACCTGTATAGTATTCCTCATCCAACCTACAACTCTAGTAGTTACCTGTATAGTATTCCTCATCCAACCTACAAGTCTAGTAGTCACCTGTATAGTATTCCTCATCCAACCTACAACTCTAGTAGTTACCTGTATAGTATTCCTCATCCAACCTACAACTCTAGTAGTTACCTGTATAGTATTCCTCATCCAACCTACAACTCTAGTAGTTACCTGTATAGTATTCCTCATCCAACCTACAACTCTAGTAGTCACCTGTATAGTATTCCTCATCCAACCTACAACTCTAGTAGTTACCTGTATAGTATTCCTCATCCAACCTACAACTCTAGTAGTCACCTGTATAGTATTCCTCATCCAACCTACAACTCTAGTAGTTACCTGTATAGTATTCCTCATCCAACCTACAAGTCTAGTAGTCACCTGTATAGTATTCCTCATCCAACCTACAACTCTAGTAGTCACCTGTATAGTATTCCTCATCCAACCTACAACTCTAGTAGTCACCTGTATAGTATTCCTCATCCAACCTACAACTCTAGTAGTCACATGTATAGTATAGTTACCTGTATAGTATTCCTCATCCAACCTACAACTCTAGTAGTCACCTGTAGTACCTGTATAGTATTCCTCATCCAACCTACAACTCTAGTAGTTACCTGTATAGTATTCCTCATCCAACCTACAACTCTAGTAGTTACCTGTATAGTATTCCTCATCCAACCTACAACTCTAGTAGTCACCTGTATAGTATTCCTCATCCAACCTACAACTCTAGTAGTTACCTGTATAGTATTCCTCATCCAACCTACAACTCTAGTAGTCACCTGTATAGTATTCCTCATCCAACCTACAACTCTAGTAGTATAGTATTCCTCATTACAACCTAGTTACCTGTATAGTATTCCTCATCCAACCTACAACTCTAGTAGTCACCTGTATAGTATTCCTCATCCAACCTACAACTCTAGTAGTTACCTGTATAGTATTCCTCATCCAACCTACAACTCTAGTTACCTGTATAGTATTCCTCATCCAACCTACAACTCTAGTAGTTACCTGTATAGTATTACCTCATCCAACCTACAACTCTAGTAGTTACCTGTATAGTATTCCTCATCCAACCTACAACTCTAGTAGTTACCTGTATAGTATTCCTCATCCAACCTACAACTCTAGTAGTCACCTGTATAGTATTCCTCATCCAACCTACAACTCTAGTAGTTACCTGTATAGTATTCCTCATCCAACCTACAACTCTAGTAGTCACCTGTATAGTATTCCTCATCCAACCTACAACTCTAGTAGTTACCTGTATAGTATTCCTCATCCAACCTACAACTCTAGTAGTTACCTGTATAGTATTCCTCATCCAACCTACAACTCTAGTAGTTACCTGTATAGTATTCCTCATCCAACCTACAACTCTAGTAGTCACCTGTATAGTATTCCTCATCCAACCTACAACTCTACCTGTAGTATTCCTCATCCAACCTACAACCTGTATAGTATTCCTCATCCAACCTACAACTCTAGTAGTTACCTGTATAGTATTCCTCATCCAACCTACAACTCTAGTAGTCACCTGTATAGTATTCCTCATCCAACCTACAACTCTAGTAGTTACCTGTATAGTATTCCTCATCCAACCTACAACTCTAGTAGTTACCTGTATAGTATTCCTCATCCAACCTACAACTCTAGTAGTTACCTGTATAGTATTCCTCATCCAACCTACAACTCTAGTAGTCACCTGTATAGTATTCCTCATCCAACCTACAACTCTAGTAGTTACCTAGTAGTCTAGTAGTACCTGTATAGTATTCCTCATCCAACCTACAGCTCTAGTACCTGTATAGTATTCCTCATCCAACCTACAACTCTAGTAGTTACCTGTATAGTATTCCTCATCCAACCTACAACTCTAGTAGTTACCTGTATAGTATTCCTCATCCAACCTACAACTCTAGTAGTCACCTGTATAGTATTCCTCATCCAACCTACAACTCTAGTAGTCACCTGTATAGTATTCCTCATCCAACCTACAACTCTAGTAGTCACCTGTATAGTATTCCTCATCCAACCTACAACTCTAGTAGTCACCTGTATAGTATTCCTCATCCAACCTACAACTCTAGTAGTTACCTGTATAGTATTCCTCATCCAACCTACAACTCTAGTAGTCACCTGTATAGTATTCCTCATCCAACCTACAACTCTAGTAGTTACCTGTATAGTATTCCTCATCCAACCTACAACTCTAGTAGTTACCTGTATAGTATTCCTCATCCAACCTACAACTCTAGTAGTTACCTGTATAGTATTCCTCATATACAACTCTAGTAGTCACCTGTATAGTATTCCTCATCCAACCTACAACTCTAGTAGTTACCTGTATAGTATTCCTCATCCAACCTACAACTCTAGTAGTCACCTGTATAGTATTCCTCATCCAACCTACAACTCTAGTAGTCACCTGTATAGTATTCCTCATCCAACCTACAACTCTAGTAGTTACCTGTATAGTATTCCTCATCCAACCTACAACTCTAGTAGTTACCTGTATAGTATTCCTCATCCAACCTACAACTCTAGTAGTTACCTGTATAGTATTCCTCATCCAACCTACAACTCTAGTAGTAGTACCTGTATAGTATTCCTCATCCAACCTACAACTCTAGTAGTCACCTGTATAGTATTCCTCATCCAACCTACAACTCTAGTAGTTACCTGTAGTATTCCTCATCCAACCTACAACTCTAGTATACCTGTATAGTATTCCTCATCCAACCTACAACTCTAGTAGTTACCTGTATAGTATTCCTCATCCAACCTACAACTCTAGTAGTTACCTGTATAGTATTCCTCATCCAACCTACAACTCTAGTAGTCACCTGTATAGTATTCCTCATCCAACCTACAACTCTAGTAGTTACCTGTATAGTATTCCTCATCCAACCTACAACTCTAGTAGTCACCTGTATAGTATTCCTCATCCAACCTACAACTCTAGTAGTTACCTGTATAGTATTCCTCATCCAACCTACAACTCTAGTAGTCACCTGTATAGTATTCCTCATCCAACCTACAACTCTAGTAGTTACCTGTATAGTATTCCTCATCCAACCTACAACTCTAGTAGTTACCTGTATAGTATTCCTCATCCAACCTACAACTCTAGTAGTCACCTGTATAGTATTCCTCATCCAACCTACAACTCTAGTAGTTACCTGTATAGTCCTCATCCAACCTACAACTCTAGTAGTACCTGTATAGTATTCCTCATCCAACCTACAACTCTGTAGTCACCTGTATAGTATTCCTCATCCAACCTACAACTCTAGTAGTTACCTGTATAGTATTCCTCATCCAACCTACAACTCTAGTAGTTACCTGTATAGTATTCCTCATCCAACCTACAACTCTAGTAGTTACCTGTATAGTATTCCTCATCCAACCTACAACTCTAGTAGTTACCTGTATAGTATTCCTCATCCAACCTACAACTCTAGTAGTCACCTGTATAGTATTCCTCATCCAACCTACAACTCTAGTAGTCACCTGTATAGTATTCCTCATCCAACCTACAACTCTAGTAGTTACCTGTATAGTATTCCAACCTCTCATCCAACCTACAACCTAGTAGTTACCTGTATAGTATTCCTCATCCAACCTACAACTCTAGTAGTTACCATTCCTCATCCAACCTACAACTCTAGTAGTTACCTGTATAGTATTCCTCATCCAACCTACAACTCTAGTAGTCACCTGTATAGTATTCCTCATCCAACCTACAACTCTAGTAGTTACCTGTATAGTATTCCTCATCCAACCTACAACTCTAGTAGTTACCTGTATAGTATTCCTCATCCAACCTACAACTCTAGTAGTTACCTGTATAGTATTCCTCATCCAACCTACAACTCTAGTAACCTGTATAGTATTCCTCATCCAACCTACAACTCTAGTAGTCACCTGTATAGTATTCCTCATCCAACCTACAACTCTAGTAGTTACCTGTATAGTATTCCTCATCCAACCTACAACTCTGTATAGTATTCCTCATCCAACCTACAACTCTAGTAGTTACCTGTATAGTATTCCTCATCCAACCTACAACTCTAGTAGTCACCTGTATAGTATTCCTCATCCAACCTACAACTCTAGTAGTTACCTGTATAGTATTCCTCATCCAACCTACAACTCTAGTAGTCACCTGTATAGTATTCCTCATCCAACCTACAACTCTAGTAGTCACCTGTATAGTATTCCTCATCCAACCTACAACTCTAGTAGTCACCTGTATAGTATTCCTCATCCAACCTACAACTCTAGTAGTTACCTGTATAGTATTCCTCATCCAACCTACAACTCTAGTAGTTACCTGTATAGTATTCCTCATCCAACCTACAACTCTAGTAGTTACCTGTATAGTATTCCTCATCCAACCTACAACTCTAGTAGTTACCTGTATAGTATTCCTCATCCAACCTACAACTCTAGTAGTTACCTGTATAGTATTCCTCATCCAACCTACAACTCTAGTAGTTACCTGTATAGTATTCCTCATCCAACCTACAACTCTAGTAGTTACCTGTATAGTATTCCTCATCCAACCTACAACTCTAGTAGTTACCTGTATAGTATTTACCCTCATCCAACCTACAACTCTAGTAGTTACCTGTATAGTATTCCTCATCCAACCTACAACTCTAGTAGTCACCTGTATAGTATTCCTCATCCAACCTACAACTCTAGTAGTTACCTGTATAGTATTCCTCATCCAACCTACAACTCTAGTAGTTACCTGTATAGTATTCCTCATCCAACCTACAACTCTAGTAGTTACCTGTATAGTATTCCTCATCCAACCTACAACTCTAGTAGTTACCTGTATAGTATTCCTCATCCAACCTACAACTCTAGTAGTTACCTGTATAGTATTCCTCATCCAACCTACAGTACTCTAGTAGTCACCTGTATAGTATTCCTCATCCAACCTACAACTCTAGTAGTCACCTGTATAGTATTCCTCATCCAACCTACAACTCTAGTAGTCACCTGTATAGTATTCCTCATCCAACCTACAACTCTAGTAGTCACCTGTATAGTATTCCTCATCCAACCTACAACTCTAGTAGTTACCTGTATAGTATTCCTCATCCAACCTACAACTCTAGTAGTTACCTGTATAGTATTCCTCATCCAACCTACAACTCTAGTAGTCACCTGTATAGTATTCCTCATCCAACCTACAACTCTAGTAGTTACCTGTATAGTAGTAGTTACCTGTATAGTATTCCTCATCCAACCTACAACTCTAGTAGTTACCTGTATAGTATTCCTCATCCAACCTACAACTCTAGTAGTTACCTGTATAGTATTCCTCATCCAACCTACAACTCTAGTAGTTACCTGTATAGTATTCCTCATCCAACCTACAACTCTAGTAGTTACCTGTATAGTATTCCTCATCCAACCTACAACTCTAGTAGTTACCTGTATAGTATTCCCTCATCCAACCTACAACTCTAGTAGTCACCTGTATAGTATTCCTCATCCAACCTACAACTCTAGTAGTTACCTGTATAGTATTCCTCATCCAACCTACAACTCTACCTGTATAGTATTCCTCATCCAACCTACAGCTCTAGTAGTTACCTGTATAGTATTCCTCATCCAACCTACAACTCTAGTAGTCACCTGTATAGTATTCCTCATCCAACCTACAACTCCTGTATAGTATTCCTCACAACCTACTCTCTAGTAGTCACCTGTATAGTATTCCTCATCCAACCTACAACTCTAGTAGTTACCTGTATAGTATTCCTCATCCAACCTACAACTCTAGTAGTTACCTGTATAGTATTCCTCATCCAACCTACAACTCTAGTAGTTACCTGTATAGTATTCCTCATCCAACCTACAACTCTAGTAGTCACCTGTATAGTATTCCTCATCCAACCTACAACTCTAGTAGTCACCTGTATAGTATTCCTCATCCAACCTACAACTCTAGTAGTTACCTGTATAGTATTCCTCATCCAACCTACAACTCTAGTAGTTACCTGTATAGTATTCCTCATCCAACCTACAACTCTAGTAGTTACCTGTATAGTATTCCTCATCCAACCTACAACTCTAGTAGTTACCTGTATAGTATTCCTCATCCAACCTACAACTCTAGTAGTTACCTGTATAGTATTCCTCATCCAACCTACAACTCTAGTAGTTACCTGTATAGTATTCCTCATCCAACCTACAACTCTAGTAGTCACCTGTATAGTATTCCTCATCCAACCTACAACTCTAGTAGTTACCTGTATAGTATTCCTCATCCAACCTACAACTCTAGTAGTTACCTGTATAGTCATCCAACCTACAACTCTAGTAGTCACCAGTATTCCTCATCCAACCTACAACTCTAGTAGTTACCTGTATAGTATTCCTCATCCAACCTACAACTCTAGTAGTCACCTGTATAGTATTCCTCATCCAACCTACAACTCTAGTAGTTACCTGTATAGTATTCCTCATCCAACCTACAACTCTAGTAGTTACCTGTATAGTATTCCTCATCCAACCTACAACTCTAGTAGTTACCTGTATAGTATTCCTCATCCAACCTACAACTCTAGTAGTCACCTGTATAGTATTCCTCATCCAACCTACAACTCTAGTAGTTACCTGTATAGTATTCCTCATCCAACCTACAACTAGTAGTTACCTGTAGTACAACTCACCTGTATAGTATTCCTCATCCAACCTACAACTCTAGTAGTTACCTGTATAGTATTCCTCATCCAACCTACAACTCTAGTAGTCACCTGTATAGTATTCCTCATCCAACCTACAACTCTAGTAGTTACCTGTATAGTATTCCTCATCCAACCTACAACTCTAGTAGTCACCTGTATAGTATTCCTCATCCAACCTACAACTCTAGTAGTTACCTGTATAGTATTCCTCATCCAACCTACAACTCTAGTAGTCACCTGTATAGTATTCCTCATCCAACCTACAACTCTAGTAGTTACCTGTATAGTATTCCTCATCCAACCTACAACTCTAGTAGTCACCTGTATAGTATTCCTCATCCAACCTACAACTCTAGTAGTTACCTGTATAGTATTCCTCATCCAACCTACAACTCTAGTAGTCACCTGTATAGTATTCCTCATCCAACCTACAACTCTACCTGTAGTTACAACCTGTAGTACCTGTATAGTATTCCTCATCCAACCTACAACTCTAGTAGTCACCTGTATAGTATTCCTCATCCAACCTACAACTCTAGTAGTTACCTGTATAGTATTCCTCATCCAACCTACAACTCTAGTAGTCACCTGTATAGTATTCCTCATCCAACCTACAACTCTAGTAGTTACCTGTATAGTATTCCTCATCCAACCTACAACTCTAGTAGTCACCTGTATAGTATTCCTCATCCAACCTACAACTCTAGTAGTTACCTGTATAGTATTCCTCATCCAACCTACAACTCTAGTAGTCACCTGTATAGTATTCCTCATCCAACCTACAACTCTAGTAGTTACCTGTATAGTATTCCTCATCCAACCTACAACTCTAGTAGTTACCTGTATAGTATTCCTCATCCAACCTACAACTCTAGTAGTTACCTGTATAGTATTCCTCATCCAACCTACAACTCTAGTAGTCACCTGTATAGTATTCCTCATCCAACCTACAACTCTAGTAGTTACCTGTATAGTATTCCTCATCCAACCTACAACTCTAGTAGTCACCTGTATAGTATTCCTCATCCAACCTACAACTCTAGTAGTTACCTGTATAGTATTCCTCATCCAACCTACAACTCTAGTAGTCACCTGTATAGTATTCCTCATCCAACCTACAACTCTAGTAGTTACCTGTATAGTATTCCTCATCCAACCTACAACTCTAGTAGTCACCTGTATAGTATTCCTCATCCAACCTACAACTCTAGTAGTTACCTGTATAGTATTCCTCATCCAACCTACAACTCTAGTAGTTACCTGTATAGTATTCCTCATCCAACCTACAACTCTAGTAGTCACCTGTATAGTATTCCTCATCCAACCTACAACTCTAGTAGTTACCTGTATAGTATTCCTCATCCAACCTACAACTCTAGTAGTTACCTGTATAGTATTCCTCATCCAACCTACAACTCTAGTAGTTACCTGTATAGTATTCCTCATCCAACCTACAACTCTAGTAGTTACCTGTATAGTATTCCTCATCCAACCTACAACTCTAGTAGTTACCTGTATAGTATTCCTCATCCAACCTACAACTCTAGTAGTCACCTGTATAGTATTCCTCATCCAACCTACAACCTACCTGTATACCTGTATAGTATTCCTCATCCAACCTACATAGTACTCTAGTAGTAGTCACCTGTATAGTATTCCTCATCCAACCTACAACTCTAGTAGTTACCTGTATAGTATTCCTCATCCAACCTACAACTCTAGTAGTTACCTGTATAGTATTCCTCATCCAACCTACAACTCTAGTAGTAGTAGTACAACCTGTATAGTATTCCTCATCCAACCTACAACTCTAGTAGTTACCTGTATAGTATTCCTCATCCAACCTACAACTCTAGTAGTTACCTGTATAGTATTCCTCATCCAACCTACAACTCTAGTAGTCACCTGTATAGTATTCCTCATCCAACCTACAACTCTAGTAGTTACCTGTATAGTATTCCTCATCCAACCTACAACTCTAGTAGTCACCTGTATAGTATTCCTCATCCAACCTACAACTCTAGTAGTTACCTGTATAGTATTCCTCATCCAACCTACAACTCTAGTAGTTACCTGTATAGTATTCCTCATCCAACCTACAACTCTAGTAGTTACCTGTATAGTATTCCTCATCCAACCTACAACTCTAGTAGTTACCTGTATAGTATTCCTCATCCAACCTACAACTCTAGTAGTTACCTGTATAGTATTCCTCATCCAACCTACAACTCTAGTAGTTACCTGTATAGTATTCCTCATCCAACCTACAACTCTAGTAGTTACCTGTATAGTATTCCTCATCCAACCTACAACTCTAGTAGTCACCTGTATAGTATTCCTCATCCAACCTACAACTCTAGTAGTTACCTGTATAGTATTCCTCATCCAACCTACAACTCTAGTAGTTACCTGTATAGTATTCCTCATCCAACCTACAACCTGTATAGTATTCCTCATCCAACCTACAACTCTAGTAGTCACCTGTATAGTATTCCTCATCCAACCTACAACTCTAGTAGTTACCTGTATAGTATTCCTCATCCAACCTACAACTCTAGTAGTCACCTGTATAGTATTCCTCATCCAACCTACAACTCTAGTAGTTACCTGTATAGTATTCCTCATCCAACCTACAACTCTAGTAGTTACCTGTATAGTATTCCTCATCCAACCTACAACTCTAGTAGTCACCTGTATAGTATTCCTCATCCAACCTACAACTCTAGTAGTTACCTGTATAGTATTCCTCATCCAACCTACAACTCTAGTAGTTACCTGTATAGTATTCCTCATCCAACCTACAACTCTAGTAGTTACCTGTATAGTATTCCTCATCCAACCTACAACTCTAGTAGTTACCTGTATAGTATTCCTCATCCAACCTACAACTCTAGTAGTTACCTGTAGTATTCCTCATCCAACCTGTAGTTACCTGTATAGTATTCCTCATCCAACCTACAACTCTAGTAGTTACCTGTATAGTATTCCTCATCCAACCTACAACTCTAGTAGTTACCTGTATAGTATTCCCTCATCCAACCTACAACTCTAGTAGTTACCTGTATAGTATTCCTCATCCAACCTACAACTCTAGTAGTTACCTGTATAGTATTCCTCATCCAACCTACAACTCTAGTAGTTACCTGTATAGTATTCCTCATCCAACCTACAACTCTAGTAGTCACCTGTATAGTATTCCTCATCCAACCTACAACTCTAGTAGTTACCTGTATAGTATTCCTCATCCAACCTACAACTCTAGTAGTCACCTGTATAGTATTCCTCATCCAACCTACAACTCTAGTAGTCACCTGTATAGTATTCCTCATCCAACCTACAACTCTAGTAGTTACCTGTATAGTATTCCTCATCCAACCTACAAGTCTAGTAGTCACCTGTATAGTATTCCTCATCCAACCTACAACTCTAGTAGTTACCTGTATAGTATTCCTCATCCAACCTACAACTCTAGTAGTCACCTGTATAGTATTCCTCATCCAACCTACAACTCTAGTAGTTACCTGTATAGTATTCCCTCATCCATCCTAGTAGTCACCTGTATAGTAATCCTCATCCAACCTACAACCTAGTAGTTAGTATAGTCCTCATACCACAACTCTAGTAGTCACCTGTATAGTATTCCTCATCCAACCTACAACTCTAGTAGTTACCTGTATAGTATTCCTCATCCAACCTACAACTCTAGTAGTCACCTGTATAGTATTCCTCATCCAACCTACAACTCTAGTAGTTACCTGTATAGTATTCCTCATCCAACCTACAACTCTAGTAGTTACCTGTATAGTATTCCTCATCCAACCTACAACTCTAGTAGTTACCTGTATAGTATTCCTCATCCAACCTACAACTCTAGTAGTTACCTGTATAGTATTCCTCATCCAACCTACAACTCTAGTAGTCTACCTGTATAGTATTCCTCATCCAACCTACAACTCTAGTAGTTACCTGTATAGTATTCCTCATCCAACCTACAACTCTAGTAGTCTAGTAGTCACCTGTATAGTATTCCTCATCCAACCTACAACTCTAGTAGTTACCTGTATAGTATTCCTCATCCAACCTACAACTCTAGTAGTTACCTGTATAGTATTCCTCATCCAACCTACAACTCTAGTAGTTACCTGTATAGTATTCCTCATCCAACCTACAACTCTAGTAGTCACCTGTATAGTATTCCTCATCCAACCTACAACTCTAGTAGTCACCTGTATAGTATTCCTCATCCAACCTACAACTCTAGTAGTTACCTGTATAGTATTCCTCATCCAACCTACAACTCTAGTAGTTACCTGTATAGTATTCCTCATCCAACCTACAACTCTAGTAGTCACCTGTATAGTATTCCAACCTCATCCAACCTAGTATTCCCTCACAACTCTAGTAGTTACCTGTATAGTATTCCTCATCCAACCTACAACTCTAGTAGTCACCTGTATAGTATTCCTCATCCAACCTACAACTCTAGTAGTTACCTGTATAGTATCATCCAACCTCTAGTAGTCACCTGTATAGTATTCCTCATCCAACCTACAACTCTAGTAGTTACCTGTATAGTATTCCTCATCCAACCTACAACTCTAGTAGTCACCTGTATAGTATTCCTCATCCAACCTACAACTCTAGTAGTTACCTGTATAGTATTCCTCATCCAACCTACAACTCTAGTAGTCACCTGTATAGTATTCCTCATCCAACCTACAACTCTAGTAGTTACCTGTATAGTATTCCTCATCCAACCTACAACTCTAGTAGTTACCTGTATAGTATTCCTCATCCAACCTACAACTCTAGTAGTCACCTGTATAGTATTCACCTGTATAGTATTCCCTCATCCAACCTACAACTCTAGTAGTAGTTACCTGTATAGTATTCCTCATCCAACCTACAACTCTAGTAGTTACCTGTATAGTATTCCTCATCCAACCTACAACTCTAGTAGTTACCTGTATAGTATTCCTCATCCAACCTACAACTCTAGTAGTCACCTGTATAGTATTCCTCATCCAACCTACAACTCTAGTAGTCACCTGTATAGTATTCCTCATCCAACCTACAACTCTAGTAGTTACCTGTATAGTATTCCTCATCCAACCTACAACTCTAGTAGTCACCTGTATAGTATTCCTCATCCAACCTACAACTCTAGTAGTTACCTGTATAGTATTCCTCATCCAACCTACAACTCTAGTAGTTACCTGTATAGTATTCCTCATCCAACCTACAACTCTAGTAGTCACCTGTATAGTATTCCTCATCCAACCTACAACTCTAGTAGTCACCTGTATAGTATTCCTCATCCAACCTACAACTCTAGTTACCTGTAGTATTCCTCATCCAACCTACAACTCTAGTAGTTACCTGTATAGTATTCCTCATCCAACCTACAACTCTAGTAGTTACCTGTATAGTATTCCTCATCCAACCTACAACTCTAGTAGTTACCTGTATAGTATTCCTCATCCAACCTA
>NC_134825.1:186620274-186702673 GCF_004210375.1 Tachypleus tridentatus | reverse complement strand
GGGTAATGTTTACAGTGTAGCTTCCACACCCAGTGTAACGAAGAGAGAACTATAGAGACAAGAACATCATGGTAATCTTTACAGTGTAGCTTCCACACCAGTGTAACGAAGAGAGCACTATAGAGACAAGACCATCATGGTAATCTTTACAGTGTAGCTTCCACACCAGTGTAACGAAGAGAGAACTATAGAGACAAGAACATCATAATAATGTTTACAGTGTAGCTTCCATACCAGTGTAACGAAGAGAGAACTATAAAGACAAGAACATCATGGTAATCTTTACAGTGTAGCTTCTATACCAGTGTAACGGAAGAGAGAGAACCATAGAGACAAGAACATCATGGTAATCATTTCACAGCTGTAGCTTCCACAGCAGTGTAACGAAGAGAGAACTATATGAGACAAGAACATCATGGTAATGTTTACAGCGTAACTTCCACACCAGTGTAACGAAGAGAGAACTATAGGAGATGCAGAACATCATGGTAAATAAGTTTACAGCGTGTAGCTTACCAATACACCAGTGTAACGAAGAGAGAATTATAGAGACAAGAACATCATGGTAATCTTTTACAGCGTAGCTTCCACACCACAGTGTAACGAAGAGAGAACTATAGAGCCAAGAACATCATGGTAATGTTTACAGTGTAGCTTCCACACCAGTGTAACAACGAAGAGAGAACTATAGAGACAAGAACATCATGGTAATGTTTACAGCGTAGCTTCCACACCAGTGTAACGAAGAGAGAACTATAGAGACAAGAACATCATGGTAATGTTTACAGTGTAGCTTCCACACCAGTGTAACGAAGAGAGAACTATATAGAGCCAAAGAACTATCGCATGGTAATGTTTACAGCGTAGCTTCCACACCAGTGTAACGAAGAGAGAACTATAGAGACAAGAAACATCATGGTAATCATTACAGCGTAACTTCCACACCAGTGTAACGAAGAGAGAACTATAGACAAGAACATCATGGTAATGTTTACAGCGTAGCCCACCAGTGTAACGAAGAGAGAACGAGACAAGAACATCATGGTAATCTTTACAGCGTAGAACACACCAGTGTAACGAAGAGAGAACTATAGATAGTAATGCGACCATCATGGTAATTCATGCGCAGCTCCACACCAGTGTAACGAAGAGAGAACTATAGAGACAAGAACATCATGGTAATCTTTACAGCGTACTTCCACACCAGTGTAACGAAGAGAGAACTATAGAGACAAGAACATCATGGTAATGTTTACAGTGTAGCTTCCACACCAGTGTAACGAAGAGAACTATAGAGACAAGAACATCATGGTAATCTTTACAGCGTAGCTTCCACACCAGTGTAACGAAGAGACTATAGAGACAAGAACATCATGGTAATCATTACAGTGTAGCTTCCACACAGTGTAACGAAGAGAGGAGAACTATAGGAGACAAGACCATCATGGTAATGTTTACAGTGTAGCTTCCACACCAGTGTAACGAGAGAACTATGGAGAGACAAGGAACATCGTAATTGTGTTTTACAGTGTAGCTTCCACAATTCAGTTTAACGAAGAGAGAACTATAGAGACAAGAACATCATGGTAATGTTTACAGCAGTGGCAAGCTTCCACACATTCAAGTTCTAACGACAGAGAGAACTATAGAACCAAGAACATCATGGTAATAAAGCTTACAGTGTAGCTTCCACACACCAGTGTAACGAAGAGAGAACTATAGAGACAAGAACATCATGGTAATCTTTACAGCGTAGCTTCCACACCAGTGTAACGAAGAGAGAACTATAGAGACACAAGAACATCATGGTAATCTACAGGTGGAAGCTTCCACACCAGTGTAACGAAGAGAGAACTATAGAGACAAGACCATCATGGTAATGTTTACAGCGTAGCTTCCACACCAGTGTAACGAGAGAGAACTATAGAGACAAGAACATCATGGTAATGTTTTACAGCGTAGCTTCCACACCAGTGTAACGCAAAGAGAGAACTATAGAGACCAGAACATCATGGTAATGTTTACAGTGTAGCTCCACACCAGTGTAACGAAGAGAGAACTATAGAGACAAGAACATCATGGTAATCTTTACAGCGTAGCTTCCACACCAGTGTAAATATGTGAAGAGAGAACTATAGAGCCAAGAACATCATGGTAATCTTTACAGCGTAGCTTCCACACCAGTGTAACGAAGAGAGAACTATAGAGCCAAGAACATCATGGTAATGTTTACAGTGTAGCTTCCACACCAGTGTAACGAAGAGAGAACTATAGAGACAAGAACATCATGGTAATAAGTCAGCAGTGACAGCATAGCACAACCACACCAGTGTAACGAAGAGAGAACTATAGAGACAAGAACATCATGGTAATCTTTACAGCGTAGCTTCCACAGCAGTGCAACGAGAAGAGAGAACTAGAGATGCAAGCTTCACCATGGTAATCTTTAAGAGTGTAGCTTCCACACCAGTGTAACGAGGAGAGAACTATAGAGACAAGAACGACATGGTAATCATTACAGTAACTTCCACACCAGTGTAACGAAGAGAGAACTATAGAGACAAGAACATCATGGTAATGTTTTACAGCGTAGCTTCCACACCAGTGTAACGAAGAGAGAACTATAGAGATTCAGAACATCATGGTAATGTTTTCAGTGTAGCTTCCAAGGACCAGTGTAACGAAGATAGAACTATAGAGACAAGAACATACTATGGTAATCATTACAGTAGTAACTTCCACACCAGTGTAACGAAGAGAGAACTATAGAGAACATAGCATCATGGCAACCATTACATAGCAGCCTTCCACACCAGTGTAACGAAGAGAGAACTATAGAGACAATAAGAACATCATGGTAACGTTTACAGCAAGTAGCCATCATGGTAATTTCACAGTGTACAACAGTGTAAGAGAGAGACTATAGAGACAAGAACACATCATGGTAATAAGCTACAAAGTGTAGCTTCCACAAATTCAAAGAAACAAGAGAGAACTAGAACAAGACCATCATGGTAATCTTACAGCTTAGCTTCCACACCAGTGTAACGAAGAGAGAACTATAGAGACAAGAACATCATGGTAATCATTACAGCGTAACTTCCACACCAGTGTAACGAAGATTGAACCTATAGGAGACAAGACCATCATGGTAATCATTACAGTGTAGCTTTCCCACACCAGTGTAACGAAGAGAGAACTATAGAGTACAAGAACATCATGGTAATCTTTACAGTGTTATTTCCACACCAGTGTAACGAAGAGAGAACTATAGAGACAAGACCATCATGGTAATCTTTACAGCGTAGCTTCCACACCACTGTAACGAAGAGAGAACTATAGAGACAAGAACATCATGGTAATCTTTACAGCGTAGCTTCCACACCAGTGTAACGAAGGGAGAACTATAGAGACAAGACCATCATGGTAATCTTTACAGCTTAGCTTCCAGTAGGTAACTCTGTCTTAACTGGACTAAGACGGTTAAATTAAAGTATTGAAAGAGGTGTATTCCGCTCAAGCCAGGAAGGTAGGAAAACTCTGGATGTACAAGGACTTATTTATAATTAGTAGCACGTAGTGGCCTTCGTCTTCTTTATATAAGGATGTTACATTCGTGTTATATGCGTGAATTCAAAAGGAAAACATTGGGTTTTTTTAAAGTACCAAACTGTTTAAGAAAGGCTGACCTATTTGGTGAATTTGATCAGAAATGTAATTTGATTTCCTCAATAGAGTTCCCATAAATAACCACAAAGCTGGGCTGAGCAGTAAGCATATGCATATGTATAGATTCTTGGTCAAGTTAAACCTTGGTGAAAATAACAACAATAGTACAGGAGAAATTTTACTGAATGAGTAGGATGATAATATATTTTATACAAGAACTTCAGTTTTCTCGTGTATACGGTAGAGGACTTGGACCAATAGATAGAATTGTATAATAACATACTTGGGAATACAGGGCAAGCAATCTTAGCAGATGTACTTCAGTAATGGACATTATTTAAACTATATATGACTACTTGTCACGTTAATCTTTAGTGAATTCCACGAAGTCCAGAATATAATGAGTTAAACATGAAATTACCGAACAGCTATTTTGTTGTGGAAATGTTTTCTCGTTATGATGAAGTAATTTGGCTCTGTTCTTTAGAAAGAGAATTGGACAGAGAAACAAATTAATGAATGGTGTTTTCGTGTTTAAATGTAATGGAGAACATTTCAGCTAACTTGTTGCCAAGAAATGTTTGTAGTAATGGCAGTAGCTTTAGTATAAGTTAGTCGGGTTAAAGACTGTCACACTAATAACACAACACTGAATTAGATAACACAACACTGAATTAGACAGAATATTCAGTGCGTTATACCAAAATGTGCTTCAACACATCCGGTCGTATTCTATCTGTCGATCGTGCATCTTTTACAATAATCCCCAACTTAGTTTCCACTGTAAAAAGCTCAGTCCTAAGGTTGTCGAAACACATCACAACCCCCAACCCCTATAATCCATCTAGTGTACGTGAAGGACAGTTTCCCAATTTCCATTTCATATAGAAATTTATAAACTCTATTTCCAGTGGCGTGACTGGTATGTCTTTGTATAGAATACCATGAATATCTGTTTCAGTATGCAGATACTTGAAATATGCAACGATTGAAAGGAAGGTATAGCTTTAAACTTACATCTTGTTAGCCTCGTTTCCAGGTGTAAATTTTTTTTAGTTATGCTATGTACATTTCGACGACTTTTAGCACTGTATTCATGGATTCTCACCCTATTACAAGATGCTACACTTTATTCACCACAGCTAGATTATAACTTGTTGTAGGTCTCTTTTTGGATGGTTCTGGTTCCCCATGCTTACCCATATTAATTTTTTCCAGTACCATTCAGTAACCTAGAAACCAATGTTTTAAGAATTCTAAATCTCAGTTGGAACTAAATGTATGAATATTTTGCGTCGTATCAATTTTTGACTGCATGACTATACTTACATCGTACAAATATAGTTCTGATACATTCCATTTCACTTTGACTTTATACCGGCTGCGATTGTCAGATGACTTTTCATTTCCATATAACTTGCTCAACGTCTGTCTTTTTTCATACTTTGTAATCATTTTCTTATTTTTACTGTTTATTTCCGTATTATGGAATTTTCGAAGTTCCACATAAATTACCTATCAGATCGGATTACAACGAAAACGTACAGTTATATATTACCTTATTTTCGAGGCGGTTGCCAAATATTTGCATTCAAAGAAATCTAGTACATTAGCTCCTTCTAAACCACGTTGTTCAGAATCCCTTGATTTTTGTAAGGCCAGACTCGATCGATCATGTCAGGAAGATTACCTTACCAAATCCTTGTAGTCCTGTCGCTTTTCTGCTGCCTTACTCACTAAAAACTGGATTGTATCAGTTCGCACACCTTTAGGTGTTGTACAGTAAGTAACACACTCCTTATTTTCAAACGTATCACCCAATATCAAAATACCATGTTGCATCCATTTGTACTGAAACAAAGAGTAGACTTGTGACAGTGTTGTTTTTTTAAACTAATGTTAAACGTGATTATTGATACAATATATTACAGAAGAAAATCGTTCTAGATCTGTTTCGTTTCTATTCTCGAACTGATCGATGGAAAGAAATTCCAACCAATAGTAGTTAAATGGAATTTTTTTCGCTCCTTTCCACATTCGTTCACGTTAATTTTATATCGTTTAAACCCTCCTGTAACCCACCAGGGGGTGGAGCTCACGTTTTGAAATAGACGAATTTTTTTGTTGAAGAGTGAAGTTGCACAATAAAGTGTCTGCGCCGTGCTCGACATAGGTATCGAACCCGAAATTTTACTGTCATAAACTCTGCGGTTTTCCACTCAATGCAATGCAGTGAAGCGAATTACTATATCGATAACGTAATTACAAATGTAATTTATACATAATGAACTAAGATGTTTCTAGCTTAGAAATATCTTTTAATAATGTTGTTTTTATCAGAAGCTAACATAACATTCCACGATCAATGTACTATCATATTCTTTACGTGCAACAAGATAGCAACACGTAATCACTTCTTTGTGATTGTTTCAGACAACAATTTCTTTTCTTTTTTCCTCCTTACTTTTGATTCTGTTTTTTCCTGTTTCTGGCAGTAAGGTAGATCGTCTATTATGAGGAATTTATTTGTTCGCTCGCTTATCTGCCTATTTTAATAGTTTTTTTGGAAAGTGTAGTTTGACAAGCGAGAAACCACTTTTAACGGTTATCACTTTACCAGGTTGTCTTCCTACAAAGCTTTTTAACGAGTTATACAATCTTAATATTCCACTGATTCAGTCATCTGTTGTGGTTTAAAATAATGTCACTCTTCACTCGTGTAAGTAAAAATAATAACGAATTTATGGTGGAATGTGAAGTTCCACATGTATTCACCGAGAAATAGTTTATTATTAACGTTACCCTCTATTGATTACTCCCTGATAACCAAAGGTATACTACAGTGTCTGTGAACTAATAGAGATGTTCTGATTACTTCCTTATAAACAAGGATATACTAAAATGTTTGTGTGAGTTAATAGAGATGTTCTGATCACCTTCTGATGAACAAAGATATACTACAATGTGTGTGTGAGCCAATAGAGATGTTCTGATTACCTTCTGATGAACAAAGATATGCTATAATGTGTGTGTGAGCCAATAGAGACGTTCTGATCACCTTCTGATGAACAAAGATATACTGCATTGTGTGTGTGAGCCAATAGAGATGTTCTGATTACCTTCTGATGAACAAATCATACTGCATTGTGTGTGTGAGCCAATAGAGATGTTCTGATTACCTTCTGATGAACAAAGATATGCTACAATGTGTGTGTGAGCCAATAGAGATGTTTTGCTTACCTTCTGATGAACAAAGATGTTTTATCATCCTGACAGTACACGTTACATGTGTTGTAAATAGTCCTACTAGACTGTTTATGGATTGCATTTAGCAGAAACTTTGAAGCTTTAATTTCATCTCTGTTTTTTTTTGTTTGATGAAACCTCAAGTTAACTGTAAAAATATTTCGTTCCTTTAATTCTCGTAGTAGCTCAAGTTTATAAGCGAGTTATTATAAAAGGGTAACGCATGTAGAAGGTTTAGACAGTAAACAATAAATACGACTAGAATGCTTAGAATAAATACCGGCGTTAAACGTAAATGTTACTGTCAAGACAGGTATATTTTGGTTGTGGTTTGAAAACATGATGAATATTTCCAAACTTTATTATCACAGTAAGAAGTCTAAACGTCCTGTAGAGTATGAAACGTGACTTATACGGAGAACCTATGGCATTATATAGTAACGCTGTTCTAGGTTCTTTGCTTCTATTGGAATTTCTTTCTCCATCTTTGGTTATCTACCATGATGTTCATGTTCGTGCGCTGCCGTCGAACACTGCAATCTCTGTGAAGGTCAGGATATTGCCATAGTTACGTTCCATAAACTACCCATCATACGAGCATAAAGGTGCATGTGAATTGTATCGTTGTACGTGATCAAATGAACCTCCATTTCTTTCAGGAACCTTTGTCATGGGACATGCTATTGATTCCAAGCAGTGATTGGATAATTAGAAACACTTGCCTTCTGAGTCCTCGTCATATTAGAGTCCTGTCTATTATGTCATTAATGGTGTTTAAAGATGTGTACAATATTGTTTTGGATCAAAGGGTTCACTTTTGTGATCACAGATTTTATTTTGGAACAGAGGACGGATCAGGTTAAGGTTAAATATTGTTTTTGTTTTCTATAAATAATATTAAAGGTTGTGATATTTGATTCTTTATCGTTTAAAAATTGGAATGTATGAAAATTCTTTCCTGAAGAAGGGTTTAAACAATATTCTTAATCCACGTGTCTGTCTGTGGCATTGTTCCATTGTCATGTGATGAGTAATTCATCATGAAAGGAATGTCACACATCAAGCTCGTGGTGCCACATGCCATGCGTTGCCATTTCAAAATCACATAAAATTCTATCATTCCTTTGTATCATTGTTTTATTTTATCAAGAACTAAAGCTAATTGGCCAAATTTAGAACTATTCCACTGATGCAAATACGAAAATGGAGGAAAGCGAAGTTTTTCGATTACAACTTTTTAATGAGGTAGATAGTGGCCAAACTCATAGATAAAATTAGCATTTACTACCTTAAAGTGAAACAATTTATAACGTAGTGAGGCGTGTCCGAAAAGTTTAATACCATGTTTGATGTGTGTAAAGTTTTACTTTACATCCTGAAATAATCTAACAAAGTTACTCATATAACTCTGTTAAAGTCAGTAAAGTTTCATATTTCAAAGATTTTTGATTTATTGGTCTCCCTAGACTTGCTATTTCAAAAGTTTTTTTATTGGTCAAAATTCTGATTAATTTCAAATCCATTTATGCGTCCTTATAATCTGAGGTCTCTTAAACAACAAACATTCTGAGCTGATGGGAGTGTCTGGAAAATATAGATGGGAATAGATTGTGTTATTTTGCGAAAGAAAAATAAAAGTAATTTCCGTTGTTTGTTTATCAACATTAAGTATACTTATCTGTAACACGAAAGTTTCAACATAAAGTATACTTATCTGTAACACGAAAGTTTCAACATTAAGTATACTTATCTGTAACACGAAAGTTTCAACATAAAGTATACTTATCTGTAACACGAAAGTTTCAACATTAAGTATACTTATCTGTAACACGAAAGTTTCAACATAAAGTACACTTATCTGTAACATGAATGTTTCAACATTAAGTATACTTATTTGTAACACGAAAGTTTCGACATTAAGTACACTTATCTGTAACACGAAAGTTTCAACATAAAGTATACTTATTTGTAACACGAAAGTTTCAACATAAAGTATACTTCTCTGTAACACGAAAGTTTCAACATTAAGTATACTTATCTGTAACACGAAAGTTTCAACATAAAGTATACTTATCTGTAACACGAAAGTTTCAACATTAAGTATACTTATCTGTAACACGAAAGTTTCGACATTAAGTATACTTATCTGTAACACGAAAGTTTCAACATAAAGTATACTTATCTGTAACACGAAAGTTTCGACATTAAGTATACTTATCTGTAACACGAAAGTTTCAACATAAAGTATACTTATCTGTAACACGAAAGTTTCAACATAAAGTACACTTATCTGTAACACGAAAGTTTCAACATAAAGTATACTTATCTGTAACACGAAAGTTTCAACATAAAGTACACTTATCTGTAACACGAATGTTTCAACATTAAGTATACTTATCTGTAACACGAAAGTTTCGACATTAAGTACACTTATCTGTAACACGAAAGTTTCGACATAAAGTACACTTATCTGTAACACGAAAGTTTCAACATTAAGTATACTTATCTGTAACACGAAAGTTTCAACATAAAGTATACTTATCTGAAACAAGAAAGTTTCAACATTAAGTATACTTATCTGTAACACGAAAGTTTCAACATAAAGTATACTTATCTGTAACACGAAAGTTTCAACATTAAGTATACTTATCTGTAACACGAAAGTTTCAACATTAAGTATACTTATCTGTAACACGAAAGTTTCAACATTAAGTATACTTATCTGTAACACGAAAGTTTCAACATAAAGTATACTTATCTGTAACACGAAAGTTTCAACATAAAGTATACTTATCTGTAACACGAAAGTTTCAACATTAAGTATACTTATCTGTAACACGAAAGTTTCAACATAAAATATACTTATCTGTAACACGAAAGTTTCAACATAAAGTATACTTATCTGTAACACGAAAGTTTCAACATTAAGTATACTTATCTGTAACACGAAAGTTTCGACATAAAGTACACTTATCTGTAACACGAAAGTTTCAACATTAAGTATACTTATTTGTAACACGAAAGTTTCAACATAAAGTATACTTATCTGTAACACGAAAGTTTCAACATTAAGTATACTTATCTGTAACACGAAAATTTCGACATAAAGTACACTTATCTGTAACACGAATGTTTCAACATTAAGTATACTTATCTGTAACACGAAAGTTTCGACATTAAGTACACTTATCTGTAACACGAAAGTTTCGACATAAAGTACACTTATCTGTAACACGAAAGTTTCAACATTAAGTATACTTATCTGTAACACGAAAGTTTCAACATAAAGTATACTTATCTGTAACACGAAAGTTTCAACATTAAGTATACTTATCTGTAACACGAAAGTTTCAACATTAAGTATACTTATCTGTAACATGAAAGTTTCAACATAAAGTACACTTATCTGTAACACGAATGTTTCAACATTAAGTATACTTATTTGTAACACGAAAGTTTCGACATTAAGTACACTTATCTGTAACACGAAAGTTTCAACATAAAGTACACTTATCTGTAACACGAAAGTTTCAACATCAATATTACTTTTAGATGCATTAGGTTAGAGAAGTGCTTGTTTTTCTAAGTTGTGTAAGAGAAAATGTGGATGGAAACTCGTAAATAACAGGAAAATAATGAAACAAAACAAAGAAATTGGTTATATCTATAACTTATATCTGCATCATAACTGTACGGATATTTATATGGAGTTGGCAACAAATAATATAACTGTACTGATATTTATATAGATTTGACATCAAAGAACATAACTGTACTGATATTTATATAGACTTGACATCAAAGAACATAACTGTACTGATATTTATATAGACTTGACATCAAAGAACATAACTGTACTGATATTTATATAGACTTGACATCAAAGAACATAACTGTACTGATATTTATATAGACTTGACATCAAAGAACATAACTGTACTGATATTTATACAAACTTGACAACAAAGAACATAACTGTACTGATACTTATATAGACTTGACATCAAAGAACATAACTGTACTGATATTTATATAGACTTGACATCAAAGAACATAACTGTACTGATATTTATATAGACTTGACATCAAAGAACATAACTGTACTGATATTTATATAAAGTTGACATCAAAGAACATAACTGTACTGATATTTATATAGACTTGACATCAAAGAACATAACTGTACTGATATTTATATAAACTTGACAACAAAGAACATAACTGTACTGATATTTATATAGACTTGACATCAAAGAACATAACTGTACTGATATTTATATAGACTTGACATCAAAGAACATAACTGTACTGATATTTATATAGACTTGACATCAAAGAACATAACTGTACTGATATTTATATAAACTTGACAACAAAGAACATAACTGTACTGATATTTATATAGACTTGACATCAAAGAACATAACTGTACTGATATTTATATAAACTTGACAACAAAGAACATAACTGTACTGATATTTATATAGACTTGACATCAAAGAACATAACTGTACTGATATTTATATAAACTTGACAACAAAGAACATAACTGTACTGATATTTATATAGACTTGACATCAAAGAACATAACTGTACTGATATTTATACAAACTTGACAACAAAGAACATAACTGTACTGATACTTATATAGACTTGACATCAAAGAACATAACTGTACTGATATTTATATAGACTTGACATCAAAGAACATAACTGTACTGATATTTATATAGACTTGACATCAAAGAACATAACTGTACTGATATTTATATAGACTTGACATCAAAGAACATAACTGTACTGATATTTATATAGACTTGACATCAAAGAACATAACTGTACTGATATTTATATAAACTTGACAACAAAGAACATAACTGTACTGATATTTATATAGACTTGACATCAAAGAACATAACTGTACTGATATTTATATAAACTTGACAACAAAGAACATAACTGTACTGATATTTATATAGACTCGACATCAAAGAACATAACTGTACTGATATTTATATAAACTTGACAACAAAGAACATAACTGTATTGATACTTATATAGACTTGACATCAAAGAACATAACTGTACTGATATTTATATAGACTTGACATCAAAGAACATAACTGTACTGATATTTATATAAATTTGACAACAAAGAAAGATTTGAAATTTTTTAAAACAGAAATGATATCTTTCCTGCTTAAGTGGTGTTTATACAGTACATAGAGTTATAAAGTGTCGGTACATAAGTACAGCTTTATTGAGTTAGGCAGATTAACCAAAAGGGAACGTGCAGAAACAGAGCCGATATGTACGTACTGCAGCTGACGTTTACAAAAGTAAACAAATGAAATATATGTAGATAAAATGCATGGTTACTCAGAGTAATGATCAGCATTTGTCCTAACTGTGTTCTAAAACTACGTAAGGCTACATTTATTAAACAAAAAGTATGACCACACATATGTTGTATGAGTTGGTTATAGAAGTAACACATTACATATGTTGTATGTAGTTGTTTATAGAAGTAACACATTACATATGTTGTATGTAGTTGTTTATAGAAGTAACGCATCATTATATGTTGTATGTAGTTGTTTATAGAAGTAACACATTACATATGTTGTATGTAGTTGTATATAGAAGTAACACATTACATATGTTGTATGTAGTTGTTTATAGAAGAAACACATTACATATGTTGTATGTAGTTGTTTATAGAAGTAACACATTACATATGTTGTATGTAGTTGTTAATAGAAGAAACACAACATATGTTGTATGTAGTTGTATATAGAAGTAACACATTACATATGTTGTATGTAGTTGTTTATAGAAGTAACACATTACATATGTTGTATGTAGTTGTTTATAGAAGTAACACATTACATATGTTGTATGTAGTTGTTAATAGAAGAAACACAACATATGTTGTATGTAGTTGTTTATTGAAGTAACACATTACATATGCTGTATGTAGTTGTTTATAGAAGTAACACATTACATATGTTGTATGTAATTGTTAATAGAAGAAACACAACATATGTTTATGTAGTTGTTTATTGAAGTAACACATTACATATGTTGTATGTAGTTGTTTATAGAAGTAACACATTACATATGTTGTATGTAGTTGTTAATAGAAGAAACACAACATGTGTTGTATGAGTTGTTTCTAGAAGAAACACAACATGTGTTGTATGAGTTGTTTATGAACTAAACACAACATATGTTGTATGAGTTGGTTATAGAAGAAACACAACATGTGTTGTATGAGTTGTTTCTAGAAGAAACACAACATGTGTTGTATGAATTGTTTCTAGAAGAAACACAACATGTGTTGTATGAGTTGGTTATAGAAGAAACACAACATATGTTGTATGAATTGTTTATAGAAGAAACACAACATGTGTTGTATGAGTTGTTTCTAGAAGAAACACAACATGTGTTGTATGAGGTGGTTATAGAAGAAACACAACATGTGTTGTATGAGTTGGTTATAGAAGAAACACAACATGTGTTGTATGAGTTGTTAATAGAAGAAACACAACATGTGTTGTATGAGTTGTTTATGAACTAAACACAACATATGTTGTATGAGTTGGTTATAGAAGAAACACAACATGTGTTGTATGAGTTGTTTCTAGAAGAAACACAACATGTGTTGTATGAATTGTTTCTAGAAGAAACACAACATGTGTTGTATGAGTTGGTTATAGAAGAAACACAACATATGTTGTATGAATTGTTTATAGAAGAAACACAACATGTGTTGTATGAGTTGTTTCTAGAAGAAACACAACATGTGTTGTATGAGGTGGTTATAGAAGAAACACAACATGTGTTATATGAGTTGATTATAGAAGTTACGCACTACGTGTTCTGTGTGAGTTGTTTATGAACTAAACACAGTACATATGTTGTATGAGTTGTTTCTAGAAGAAACACTCTACGTATGTTCTTGATGGCCATTCACGTGATGAACGTACACTAACACTATAACCGACCAGATATCTCTGTAAGACAGATAATACAAGGGCTTTGGACGACTTTAGATAAATCTATTGTATGTTTTATTCTAGGTTTGTGAAACAATATGAAAATGCTCCCAGACCCTAGTCATGACTGGTCTATTAACATACACAATTTTTTCGAATCTTCAAGTGTGTTATATCTATTCACAATAGTTTCTTATAACTTGGAACACTTTAGTTTTTAGACAGTTTTGTGTCACGAGGGTGCGAGAATATAACTATAGTTAATTTGTCACCCCCTTAAAAAACAGGAAAGTGAACTAGTCTGCAAATTATAGAAATTCAGGAAATTTGTTAAACAAGGGAGGGTGGTTAGTCCAAAAACACTGATATATGTGTTCCAAAAGATATGTTCACAAAAAGGAGACTTCTGGGGTCCGAAGTTTAACTACAATAACAAGATTTTAAGGGGGAGGTTTGTTCGAAAAGGAGGGGGGGTATCTTGTGAAGAAAGCTACAGTTTTAAAAATGATATTTATACCCCAATAATAAAATACCTGTGAAATGATATACTGGAGATAATACCGGGGAATGATCTAATGATGATAATACCGGGGAATGATATACTGGAGATAATACCGGGGAATGATATACTGGAGATAATACCGGGGAATGATATACTGGAGATAATACCTGTGAAATGATATACTAGAGATAATACCGGGGAATGATATACTGGAGATAATACCGGGGAATGATATACTGGAGATAATACCGGGGAATGATCTAATGAGGATAATACCTGGAGAATTATCTAATGAGGATAATACCGGGGAATGATCTAATGAGGATAATACCTGGAGAATGATCTATTGAGGATAATACCGGGGAATGATCTAATGAGGATAATACCGAGGAATGATCTAATGAGGATAATACCTGGAGAATGATCTATTGAGGGTAATACTAGAGTAATGATCGAATTAGGCTAATTTTTTTTTAAAGAGAACGACCTGTGCAGGAGTTTTACTGTTTCTCTTCTGTATTGATTTTACTTGAGATTTATTGAATGTTCAGAGTATATGATAAAGTATATTAATTTTACCTTTGAAGGAAAAATCTGTGTATTTATCAGGGTGAGTAAAACAATAACTACAGCTCGACGTTTCAGACAACCCTAAGGAGTTTTCGTTAAACACCTCACCTTATGTAGGGTCAGGGTAAACGAATCGAGCTTTTTTTTTTTTATCTCGATATTCAGCTATTTGTTGCCCTTGAAAGAATGCAGTTCAATGTTACCATCGCTTTGTTCTACACTGTAAACTTCGTTTCTGTTTATCTATCACATTGTCACCGGCTTCACGAGCTTCTCTGTTCAGGTGATGTTTTCATAAATGTTTTAACTCTCAAAAGAAGAAGGGTAGTTTAGATTGTTTAAAAGAGAAATCCGTGTTTTGATTGCTTATTGAACGAAAGCTAAATCTACTTTGAAGATTGACACAGAGTTTTCAATGAAACACAACGTTTCATATCTTGATGTAAATATAGAGGTATTATTATTATATACCTTTACTGATGTCGTTTTAATTCGTGAATCTACCTTATTGGGGGCAGGAACACTAACGTTAAAAGGCAAGTTTTATCTTACTTGCCCCCAAGTGGTAGTACCTTATTTTCATTTTTTTAATTTATTTTTTCAGCTTTTTTTATGTTTATCTTATTTTTATTTTAACTTGGGAGTCACTTTCCCGCAACTGTCTGCAGGCATGAAGGGATATAGATGTGGGACGTTGTGGGCTTCAGCACCCACATCTCGCTCTCTTAATTTCTAATTTTATTATGTGAGACTAATGAATAGGAGGTTAAAACTGATAGACGGTGTATTCCCACAGTAATGTGGGTTATACTTTTCAGTCACCTCCAAAACCTAGGATACATTTTATAATCTCACGTTGAAGCTTGTACCCAAGGATTCTTTTCTTTTTTAAATATGCAGCATATTTTGTTTCATGTGTGTTGTTTATGGCTTCAAAATTTATGTTTATAATATAATTAATCAGAGGTTTAGATTTGCTGTTTTTAACACAACCCTTTCTCATGATTCTGTTTATTGGATTTGCTGTTTTTAACACAACCCTTCATCATGATTCTGTTTATTGGATTTGCTGTTTTTAACACGTCCCTTCCTCATGATTCTGTTCATTGGATTTGCTGTTTTTAACACGTCCCTTCCTCATGATTCTGTTTATTGGATTTGCTGTTTTTAACACACCCTTCCTCATAATTTTGTTTATTCGATTTGATGTTTTTAACACAACCCTTCCTCATGATTCTGTTTATTGGATTTGCTGTTTTTAACATAACCCTTCCTCATGATTCTAATTATTGGATTTGCTGGTTTTAACACAACCCTTCCTCATGATTCTGTTTATTCGATTTGATGTTTTTAACACAGCCCTTCCTCATGATTCTGTTTATTCGATTTGATGTTTTTAACACAACCCTTCCTCATGATTCTAATTATTGGATTTGCTGGTTTTAACACAACCCTTCCTCATGATTCTGTTTATTCGATTTGATGTTTTTAACACAGCCCTTCCTCATGATTCTGTTTATTCGATTTGATGTTTTTAACACAGCCCTTCCTCATAATTTTGTTTATTGAATTTGCTGTTTTTAACACAACCCTTCCTCATAATTCTGTTTATTGGATTTGCTGTTTTAACACAACCCTTTCTCATGATTCTGTTTATTGGATTTGCTGTTTTTAACACAGCCCTTCCTCTTGATTCTGTTTATTGGGTTTGCTGGTTTTAACACAACCCTTCCTCATGATTCTGTTTATTGGATTTGCTGTTTTTAACACGTCCCTTCCTCATGATTCTGTTTATTGGATTTGCTGTTTTTAACACAACCCTTCCTCATGATTCTGTTTATTCTATTTGCTGTTTTTAACACAACCCTTCCTCATGATTCTGTTTATTGGATTTGCTGTTTTTAACACAACCCTTCCTCATGATTCTGTTTATTGGATTTGCTGTTTTTAACACAGCTCTTCCTCTTGATTCTGTTTATTGGGTTTGTTGTTTTTAACACAACCCTTCCTCATGATTCTGTTTATTGGATTTGCTGTTTTTAACACAACCCTTCTTCATGATTCTGTTTGTTGGATTTGCTGTTGTTAACACAACCCTTCTTCATGATTCTGTTTATTGGATTTGCTGTTGTTAACACAACCCTTCCTCATGATTCTGTTTATTGGATTTGCTGTTGTTAACACAACCATTCTTCATGATTCTGTTTATTGGATTTGCTGTTGTTAACACAACCCTTCTTCATGATTCTGTTTATTGGATTTGCTGTTGTTAACACAGCCCTTCTTCCTGATTCTGTTTATTGGATTCGGTGTTTTTAACACAACCCTTCTTCATGATTCTGTTTGTTGGATTCGCTGTTTATAACACAACCCTTCTTCATGATTCTGTTTGTTGGATTTGCTGTTTATAACACAACCCTTCTTCATGATTCTGTTTGTTGGATTTGCTGTTTATAACACAATCCTTCCTCATAATTCTGTGTATTCGATTTGCTGTTTTTAACACAATCCTTCTTCATAATTCTGTGTATTCGATTTGCTGTTTTTAACACAGCCCTTCCTCATGATTCTGTTTATTCATTCAGCTTCATTTGGATGTAGTTATTTAATTTCACTAAAATTTTGAATAATAAAAAATAACCAACCTATTTTAGTATGTCTAAGAAACTGTGAGCAGGTAAATAGTATTCATACATTTGATTTTACAACATTATATACCACAATACTATTAAGAGATTAATTTTATTTCATTAATAGAACAATATTGTTATCCTTTTATAGAACTGAAGAAAAGAAAATATAGTTCCAAAAACATAAAAAGATATGTTAAGTTTCTGTATTTATAGTGATTTTATATTTTTCAATAAAGTAAACAGGTTTTTAAACAAGTGATAAAATAGTTCCAATGGGAGATAACTATTCAACTTGTGTAGCAAATTTATATTTATATTTATACTCTTATTAAAATAAATTTTCGAAAACTTTACAAATCTAGATATTTTTACTTTAACTTACAGATATATAGATAATTTAATTAACATAAATAATTCTGAAATATTTAATGTTATTAACATCATTTATCCAACAGAAATACTTCAATATCTATTACAGAAGTACGTTATTTAGATTTAGAAATTAAAATTATTGATAAAAAGGATACCAATGTAAATATTTTTGAAAAGAGAATATATTTTGCCTTTCCAGTAGATGGTTTACCCTACTTACATAGTAATGTACCATACCTTCTGTTATAAACATTATAACTTAACAGTTATTCACGTATTGTTTACCTTCCTTACATAGTAATGTACCATACCTTCTGTTATAAACATTATAACTTAACAGTTATTCAGATATTGTTTACCCTCCTTACATAGTAATGTACCATACCTTCTGTTATAAACATTATAACTTAACAATTATTCAGATATTGTTTACCCTCCTTACATAGTAATGTACCATACCTTCTGTTATAAACATTATAACTTCACAGTTATTTTGGTATTGTAAAACATGTAATAAATTACAATATTTTGTTAATAATGTTGAAATACTGATATGAAAATTAATAGTTAATGGATTTAATAAATAATCTCTAGTTAAAATTATTAAACTGTTCTGTAATAAATACAAAAATGTATTAAATAAATATAAAGAAATAAAAATTAGGAAAATGTTACTAAAATTATATTTAGTTAAAAATAAGGTCATGAAAGAACTTGGCACTATTTTTTGCGGATGTACACATTAAGTCGCGTATAAAAGCATGACAGTCACAGTAAACTATCACTTTACTGATGTCGTGTTAATTAGTGCCTCTACCATATTGGGGGCAGTAATTCAAGAGGTAAACAAGCTAATATGGCTTCCAACTACCACCCACTCATTAAGTCTGCTGTGACTATCATGCTATAAACAAGGTGTACATCTGCAAAAAGTAGTGCTAAGTTGTTAAATGGCCTTATTCATATATATAAACATAGAATGCTAAAGTTAGTTTTGTTAATATATATTCATATATAATGAATGAATCATCATTCAAACATGCACACGTACAAATATATATGTATATATCACGAACACACACTACTCATAAATCAACTCAACGGAATTGTTTTCAAAAATAAAGTTGTTTAAGTTGGTAAGTTTTAATTATTAGCACTAATACTATTTACTTACCGCTTTCTAACCCTTTTCACCAGTAAGCTTGAGAGATTATGAGCTAAAAACCAGAGATTGGTCCCTGCTATGGGCACACTGAAGTTAGGTTACTGTGTCTAACAAACAAACAATCATGTAAGGCAGATTCATGATATAACATATGAAAACTAGAGACTCGACAAGTTGGAATATAAGTAATTAAAAACAAAACATAAAACCAGACCAATAGCAACAATAAGATAAACCAAATTTTGATGATTTATAACTACTTTCAGAGGTTCGTAATAAAGGTGCTACATTTGATTGAATGTTTAGTCAGTATGGAATGGAGGTATTATGGATTTAGATTTCCGGACTATATTCTCTTGTAGATAGATACGTAGTGGCGTTGCACGCAAATGTCTCGAAACCTCGCGTATACCGTTTATTCTCAGGAATAGTTATATAAGTTTTACCATTAAGGTTTGGTTTGTTTTGAATTTCGCGCAAAGCTACGAGAGCTATCTGCGCTAGTCGTCCCTAATTTAGCAGTGTAAGACTAGAAGGAAGGCAGCTAGTCAGTACCACCCACCACCAACTCTTGGGCTACTCTTTTACCAACAAATAGTGGGATTGACCGTCACGCCCACACGGGTGAAAGGGCGTACCCCAAAGGAACATATCGTTTAATTAAAAATATATGTACTGACAAATAGAAGTTTTAAATACTCTTATCCAAAGTTTGTTTTAAAAATGTTGGTTATCATTGATTTTGCTCACTCATATTTGTCTTGTGTGTTTCATTTGCATAGTAATACTTTCAAATCTGAAGGATAAGAGTTACGGTTTGTTTTTATACAGTAATACTTTACAATCTGAAGGATAAGAGTTACAGTTTGTTTTTTATACAGTAATACTTTAGAATCTAAAGGATAAGAGTTACAGTTTGTTTTTTATACAGTAATACTTTAAAATCTGAAGGATAAGAGTTACGGTTTGTTTTTATACAGTAATACTTTACAATCTGAAGGATAAGAGTTACAGTTTGTTTTTTATACAGTAATACTTTAGAATCTAAAGGATAAGAGTTACAGTTTGTTTTTTTATACAGTAATACTTTAAAATCTGAAGGATAAGAGTTACAGTTTGTTTTTTTATACAGTAATACTTTACAATCTAAAGGATAAGATTTACAGTTTGTTTTTATACAGTAATACTTTACAATCTGAAGGATAAGAGTTACAGTTTGTTTTTATACAGTAATACTTTACAATCTGAAGGATAAGAGTTACAGTTTGTTTTTATACAGTAATACTTTAGAATCTAAAGGATAAGAGTTACAGTTTGTTTTTTTATACAGTAATACTTTAAAATCTGAAGGATAAGAGTTACAGTTTGTTTTTTATACAGTAATACTTTACAATCAGAAGGATAAGAGTTACAGAGTGTTTTTTTATACAGTAATACTTTAAAATGTGAATGATAAGAGTTACGGTTTGTTTTTATACAGTAATACTTTACAATCTGAAGGATAAGAGTTACGGTTTGTTTTTTTATACAGTAATACTTTACAATCTGAAGGATAAGAGTTACAGTTTGTTTTTTTATACAGTAATACTTTACAATCTGAAGGATAAGAGTTACAGTTTGTTTTTATATACAGTAATACTTTAAAATCTGAAGGATAAGAGTTACAGTTTGTTTTTATACAGTAATACTTTAAAATGTGAATGATAAGAGTTGCGGTTTGTTTTTATACAGTAATACTTTAAAATGTGAATGATAAGAGTTACGGTTTGTTTTTATACAGTAATACTTTAAAATGTGAATGATAAGAGTTACGGTTTGTTTTTTTATACAGTAATACTTTACAATCTGAAGGATAAGAGTTACAGTTTGTTTTTTTATACAGTAATACTTTACAATCTGAAGGATAAGAGTTACAGTTTGTTTTTATACAGTAATACTTTAAAATGTGAATGATAAGAGTTACGGTTTGTTTTTATACAGTAATACTTTACAATCTGAAGGATAAGAGTTACAGTTTGTTTTTTTTATACAGTAATACTTTAAAATGTGAAGGATAAGAGTTACAGTTTGTTTTTTTATACAGTAATACTTTGAAATGTGAAGGATAAGAGTTACAGTTTGTTTTTTTATACAGTAATACTTTAAAATCTGAAGGATAAGAGTTACGGTTTGTATTTTTATACAGTAATACTTTAAGATCTGAAGGATAAGAGTTACGGTTTGTATTTTTATACAGTAATACTTTAAAAAGTTAAGGATAAGAGTTACAGTTTGTTTTTTTTATACAGTAATACTTTAAAATCTGAAGGATAAGAGTTACGGTTTGTATTTTTATACAGTAATACTTTAAGATCTGAAGGATAAGAGTTACGGTTTGTATTTTTATACAGTAATACTTTAAAATGTGAAGGATAAGAGTTACGGTTTGTTTTTTATACAGTAATACTTTAAAATGTGAAGGATAAGAGTTACAGTTTGTTTTTTTATACAGTAATACTTTAAAATCTGAAGGATAAGAGTTACGGTTTGTATTTTTATACAGTAATACTTTAAAATCTGAAGGATAAGAGTTACGGTTTGTTTTTATACAGTAATACTTTAAAATGTGAAGGATAAGAGTTACAGTTTGTTTTTTTATACAGTAATAGTTTAAAATTTGAAGGATAAGAGTTACGGTTTGTTTTTTTTATGTAGTAACACTTTGAAATCTGAAGGATATGAGCTAGGTTTTGTGCTTTCATACTGTAATACTTTAAAGTCTGAAGGATAGAAGGTAAGACTTTATGAGTGGTATTTTCGCAGGTCGTATTTTATCAGTTTGAATAAATGAGTGTTAGAGTTTCATTCGACACAGAGAAACTGATCATGCTGAGGTTCCAGTGCCAGCTAAGAAGCTAATTAAACAGGTGTATCATGAGGCGCTTACTGAGCTTAATACAGAAACTGTGCGTTTTATGCCTAAATGTTATAATATGTACTCAACAGTAAAACCGATAGTTTCAAACATAAGTCCAGGTATGGTTTAGTTATTAGAGTGCCCTGCTGCAGATTTAGGTTCGAGGCTCGATACCGAGGCTTCGCTCCACAATCTTAGCTATAACCGTGTTGTATAGTATAATATAATAGCATTGTTTGATTCAAATAGCTAGGACAGCCTTTTCTCGAAGTAGGTAGCGCTGCCTGGCTGCCTTCCATTTCGTCACTAATTCACGGTTAGAGGTGGACATGCTTAAATCAAAGGGGCCTCTTTACTGGTTAAGGTGTTTGTACTGTGGTTCGGAAGGTGTATGCTTTCCGTCTCTGCAAAATCGTTCCACGCTCTCGGTCCGTGTGTGAGTGTGCGTGCATTATAAGAGTAACAGTCAACTTCCAGTGTAACCCAAAGTTCACGGTGAGTGCTATTCATTAACTGCCTTCCTTCTAGTTTCTCAGCTCAAAAGTAGGGCCGGCTAGCGCAAGGTAGCCCGCACATAATTTTGCACAAAATTATGGAGCAAACGAATAAAGTTAGTTGAGCGTTTAGCGCGCGCTTGCGCTCAAGGAAAACGAGTGCATATGCGGGATCCACCCTAGATGGCTGTCCAAGACTTTGTTTGTTTGTTTTTTATAATTTCGCACAAAGCTACCCGAGGGCTATCTGTGCTAGCCGTCCCTAATTTAGCAGTGTAAGACTAGAGGGAAGGCAGCTAGTCATCACCACCCACCGCCAACTCTTGGGCTACTCTTTTACCAACGAAAAGTGGGATTGACCGTCACATTGTAACGCCCCCACGGCTGGGAGGGCGAGCATGTTTGGTGCAATAAGAATTCGAACTCGCGACCCTCAGAATTCAGAATACGAGTCGGTGCCTTAACCGCCTGGCTATGTCGGGTCGTGTAAGAATAGAGGGAAGGCAGCTAGTCATCACCACCCACCGCCAACTCTTGGGCTACTTTTTTACCAACGAATAGTGGGATTGACCGTTACATTATAGCGCCCCACGGCTAAAGGGCAAGCATGTTTGATGCGACTGGGATTCGAACCCGCGACCCTCAGATTACAGGTCGAACGCCTTAACCCACCTGGCCGTGCCGGGCCTGTGTCCACGAGAAAAACGAATTACCAATCAGTAGTATCAATACATGAAGCGAATTACCAATCAGTAGTATCAATACATGAAGTTAAAGGCGAGAATTTTACCAATAATGAATAGACGTTAATAAAAATTACAATTAAAGTTTGCAGATCTAATTAGGTCACAGGTTCGAATCTCACCATGAAACATTCTCGTCCTTTCAGCCTTGGGGGTGCGTTATTAAGCAACAGTTAGTCCAACTATTAGAGTTACCCATATAGATTCCAAATTAGGGATGAATAGTCTTTTGGTGGTTTCGGACAAAAGTCAATTGTTTTCTCTTCTGTTAACCTACTCTCTTCTAAAAGTGGCAGTTTCGCTAGTTATCTCTGTCTGTGATTGATTGTTAAGATAAATAATAATCACCGTAGCTTAACTCTCAAAAATAAACAATTATATTGTCAAATGAAGCAACATAAACATTGCCTTTAAGTAACGAAATCATTTGAAAGAAAATATAACATTTCTACATTCAACTAACTGTTACTTAAAAACAAAGTTACGACCGAAATATTACAACTCAGGACTGAAAGAACTGGTGTAATATAAAGAGTTAACCCAGCTCGTTGGCTTTCAACACAAAACTTGTGAGGTTAAGAGTGGCTGTTTCTGAATTTTGTTTTTTGTTATTATCTCACGAGGCTATGTTCGAATTGCCTACTTAGATGTGCTTCTATCTCGATTCAGACATTCATTTTAGAGAAAGAGAAGTGGATTCATTGTGGTATATATATAAATAAAGGTTTGAATACAAACATATTAATAGATAAAGTGTTCATTGTTCGTTTTGAATTTCGCGCAAAGCTACACGAGGCCTATTTCCACTAGCCGTCCCTAATTTAGCAGTGTAAGACTAGAGGGAAAACAGCTAGTCATCACCAACTTTTGGGCTACCCTTTTACCAACGAATAACGGGATTGACTGTCATTTTATAACGTCCCATGGCTGAAAGGGCGAGCATGTTTGATGTGTCATGGATTCGAACTCGCGACCCTCAGATTACGAATTGAGGGCCCTAACTACCTGGCTATGATAAAATACTAAATATGAAACACATAATAAATAAAATGTGAGATAGAAAGTATGTGAATGAACAAGATGTGAAACCACATTAATAAATAAGTTGTGAATTATAGAACATATCAGTAAATAAAATGATATAAAACACATTATTATTTTCAGTGTGACCCAGCTGTAGGGATGAAAAGTTTTTTCGACATGTTGTCTGATGAACCTCGTAAAATCGTTCTTTTTGGCGACGCCTGTACTTCGGTGACAGATCCGATTGCTAAAGCAGCACAGTTCTTCCAGATTGTTCAGGTAAGGAAATAATTAAGGATATTTGCGCAGACTCTCAAATAGCATATCAACCAATGTCTCTAGAGTACCAGAAGAATTTCATACTATTTGTTCGTTTGTTTGTTTTGAATTTCGCACAAAGCTACACAAGGGCTATCTGCGCTAGCCATTCCTAATTTAGCAGTGTAAGACTAGAGGAAAAGCAGCTAGTCATCACCACCCACCGCTAACACTTAGGCTACTCTTTCACCAACCAATAATGGGATTGACTGTCACATTATAACTCCCCTACGTCTGAAAAGGCAAGCATGTTTGGTGTAACAGGGATTCGAACCCGCGACCCTCATATTTACGAATCGAGTGACTTAACCACCTGTGACTTTACTTTTTCTAAACAATGTTATTTTTGTCTTTTAAGTTTTCAATAATTTAATATTTTTTATTCGTAACGGCCCAGCATGGCCAAGCGTGTTAAGGCGTGCGACTCGTAATCTGAGGGTCGCGGGTTCGAATCCCCGTTGTACCAAAAATGCTCGCCCTTTCAGCCATTAGGGCGTTATAATTTTACAGTTAATCCCACTATTCGTTGGTAAAAGAGTGGCCCAAGAGTTGGCGGTGGGTGGTGATGACTAGCTGCCTTCCTTCTAGTCTTACACTGCTAAATTAGGCACGGCTAGCACAGATAGCCCTCGAGTAGCTTTGTGCGAAATTCAAAAAACAAACAAACAAACTTTTTATTCGTAAACTTTCATCGGTAAATAGAAACATACAGGATATGATGAATCATAAAGTTGGGTACATGTAATAGAAGTACCGTGACGCAACAGAAAGTGAATTAATCAACAGTCAATAATAATTACTTTTCGGGTTATTTATAAATCAGTTTTTTGTTTGTTTTTTAATTTGTTTTCCAGTTTCAAAATGAATTCTAGTCACATTCATTAAGTATTTCATTGTGTAATGTCTTTCGTAAAACCGAAATTGGAGTTTTAGGGCAAAAGTAAACTCGCAATCTGCATTGTTTGTTTCAATTAAGCCCAAAGTTACACAATGGGCCATCTGTGCTTTGCCAACCACGATATCCAAACCCGATTTCTGGTGTTGTAAGTTTGCAAATTGAGCACTTTGTCACTAGGTTGGCACAACTGGTAACGAACCAAAACATTTGTTCAATTTCTTCAAACAAGACCCGGCCTGGCCCGGTGGTTAGGACATCTGACTCATAATATGTGGGTCGCGGATTCGAATTCCCGTCACACCAGTCATGCTCGCCCTTTCAGCCTTGGGGGCATTATAATGTTTCAATCAATCCATTATTGATTGATAGAAGAATATCCCGAGTGTTGGCGGTGGGTATTGATGACTCGCTGTCTTTCATTGCTAAATTAAGGATATAAGTTCAGAGAACCGTGGTGTAGTTTTAATAACAAAACTTTCTTCAAACAATGGTACCCCCACTGGCTCAGTACTACACTGGAGGACTTATTAAATAAAAACCGGATTTCGCTGCCCGTGATGGACACAGCACAGATGGCTTTGCGCTTAACAACAAACAATGACCGCTTTTAACGAGATAGTTTATTTGTAGATGTCTAAAGAATCTGGTACATAGCATATTCTCACTGGACACATTGATTATAAAACTACGTCGTTTATAACTTCTGACCACAAATACGTAAATCACAACTAAAATAAATCAGTTGTATGAAACAGACTCGCAACAAACACCTAAAGCCAGAACTCAAGATATAAGAAAACTGAAACCTAAAACAATTAGAGTGCAATGAATTTCCAGTCGGATGTCTTCAATATTAACGATATTTTCGGCTGACTAAGTAAAGTTTTATAATAATCATCAAACCTTTTGATCGATTGAATGATTGTTAGATGTTAAGCACAAAGCAACACGATAGGCTATCTATGCTCTGCCAACACAGATATCGAAACCTGGATTCTAGCGATGTAAATCTGCAGACATACCGCTGTGCCACTGATGGGGCACCGCTAAACCTGCTTGCCGTCAGTGTGTGTGTATGTGTGTTTAGGTTATTTACACGTTCGTTTACACTTCTGTACGGTTTAGGTTCTGCAGGAGCAAATATGGATTGGTATCGTTCACATGATACGAGCATCTACACGCATACTGCACGTGTCCGTTGTTAAATCGAAATTGTACATATTGTCTTCTTGATTAATCAGAGTTCATCATGATTTTTCTGTCATCTGGGAATAAAAATCCCAATAATTTAGAAATAAAATGTATTCAAGATTTATTTTCAGATTGCTTTGAGTTTCCTCATCAAGTCTTCGTAGTTTGAACCCTCACCTCTGAAGGTGAAAGAGCACGTGACTCTTTTCGAAACAGATTTCTTTCATCGATTCACCGATAAATCCCATTGACGTAACGAAAACTGAAACCTTAATTCAACCTCCTCACGTGACCGGTGTTACATAAATTATTGCATGATAAAAATCATTACACATTTCTTTTTTATTGCGATCCAGAAAGGGGACACCATTATCAAAGTGATTCCCCAGGACTCAGGCTGTGTGTTTTGTGTTTTTCTTATAGCAAAGCCACATCGGGCTATCTGCTCAGCCCACCGAGAGGAATCGAACCCCTGATTTTAGCGTTGTAAATCCGGAGACATACCGCTGTACTAGCGGGGGGCAGGACTCAGGCTACCATCTCGAGTGAAACGTGAGCGATTGTAACCATACCAACAGCAACGTTGTCTAATTTGCTGCATGTTTAGTTTTTGCACTTCGTGGATGATGGTACTTCTTCATTTATAGCCGAAGTATCTGTGTTGATTGAAAAGCTATTAAAGTTATCCATCGCTGTCCCTAATTTTTAACAACTGACACGAGGAAGGCAGCCAGTCAGCGGCACCCTGAAATCCATCATCCGCGCTAAAAAATTACCTGTCACTAAACTGCCTAAGACAATTCGTGGTATTACTCAGGTCTGAATTTAGCTTTCCAGCTTAGAAATCCAGAGCTCTGCAACAGGGCCACGCCAACTATCACCGAAAGAAGGCTCAGCATGGTCAGGTGATTAAGGTCACGGGTTCCAACCCCCGCCCCACCAAACGTGCTCGCCCTCTCAGCCGTGGGAGCGTTATAACGTAACTGTTAAACCGACTATTCTTTGGTAAAAGAGTAGCTCAAGAGTTGGCGGTGAGTGATGATGACTAGCTGTCTTCCCTCTAGTCTTACACTACTTGTTGTAGGATGAATGAGATAGTTGTTGTTGTAGGATGAATGAGATAGTTGTTATTGTAGGATGAATGAGATAGTTGTTGTTGTAGGATGAATGAGATAGTTGTTGTTGTAAGATGAATGTTGTTGTTATTTCATTTGAACGAAGAAACGCATGAAATCCTTTATAATTGGTAACCAATCCACAAAGCTTATTCAGGCAACAATCAGATTACAAAACGAATTGGATAACCATTTTATGGTACACAGAATATATAACCACCTTGTCTTACATTGAATGGATAACCATCTTATCGTACACAGTGTATATAACCACCTTATCTTACATAGTATGGATAACCATCTTATGGTACACAATATATATAACCACCTTATCTTACATAGTATGGATAACCATCTTATGGTACACAGTATATATAACCACCTTATCTTACATAGTATGGATAACCATCTTATGGTACACAGTGTATATAACCACCTTATCTTACATAGCAATGATAACCATCTTATGGTACACAGTATATATAACCACCTTATCTTACATAGTATGGATAACCATCTTATCGTATATAGTATATATAACCACCTTATCTTACATAATATGTATAACCATCTTATCGTACACAGTATATATAACCACCTTATCTTACATAATATGTATAACTAGTATAACCATCTTATCGTACACAGTATATATAACCACCTTATCTTACACAATATGTATAACCATCTTATCGTACACAGTATATATAACCACCTTATCTTACATAGTATGGATAACCATCTTATCGTACACAGTATATATAACCACCTTATCTTACATAATATGTATAACCATCTTATCGTACACAGTATATATAACCACCTTATCTTACATAGTGTGGATAACCATCTTATGGTACACAGTATATATAACCACCTTATCTTACATAGTATGGATAACCATCTTATGGTACACAGTGTATATAACCACCTTATCTTACATAGTAATGATAACCATCTTATGGTACACAGTATATATAACCACCTTATCTTACATAGTGTGGATAACCATCTTATGGTACACAGTATATATAACCACCTTATCTTACATAGTATGGATAACCATCTTATGGTACACAGTGTATATAACCACCTTATCTTACATAGTAATGATAACCATCTTATGGTACACAGTGTATATAACCACCTTATCTTACATAGTAATGATAACCATCTTATGGTACACAGTATATATAACCACCTTATCTTACATAATATGTATAACCATCTTATGGTACACAGTATATATAACCACCTTATCTTACATAATATGTATAACCATCTTATGGTTCATAGTATGTATAACCACCTTATCTTACATAGTATGGATAACCATCGTATGGTACACAGTATATATAACCACCTTATCTTACATAATATGTATAATCATCTTATGGTACACAGTATATATAACCACCTTATCTTACATAATATGTATAACCATCGTATGGTACACAGTATATATAACCACCTTATCTTACATAGTATGGATAACCATCTTATGGTACACAGTATATATAACCACCTTATCTTACATAGTATGGATAACCATCTTATGGTACACAGTATATATAACCACCTTATCTTACATAATATGTATAACCATCTTATGGTTCACAGTATATATAACCACCTTATCTTACATAAATGTATAACCATCTTATGGTACACAGTATATATAACCACCTTATCTTACATAATATGTATAACCATCTTATGGTTCACAGTATATATAACCACCTTATCTTACATAATATGGATAACGATCTTATGGTACACAGTATATATAACCACCTTATCTTACATAGTATGTATAACCATCTTATGGTACACAGTGTATATAACCACCTTATCTTACATAGTAATGATAACCATCTTATGGTACACAGTATATATAACCACCTTATCTTACATAGTAATGATAACCATCTTATGGTACACAGTATATATAACCACCTTATCTTACATAATATGTATAACCATCTTATGGTTCACAGTATATATAACCACCTTATCTTACATAATATGTATAACCATCTTATGGTTCACAGTATATATAACCACCTTATCTTACATAATATGTATAACCATCTTATGGTTCACAGTATATATAACCACCTTATCTTACATTGTATGGATATATCAAAATGTTAATTCTCTGGATTATACATAATACTGATTTAAAGTTTTCCGTTTTTCTTGGGGAGGGGAAGTGAGAGTCGCTCGCAGGTAGAGTGATAAGTGTACAGGTTTACAACGCTAAAGTCAGAGATTCGATTCCCCTCGGTGGACTCAGCTGATAGCCTCATGTGACTTTGCTACATGAAAACAAACACGGGGAAGTGAGTCTTTTTTCACTAATCACTTCAATAGTAAAGTTCCCATCATTCATTTGATAGGAAAACATTATTTCAGTGACTTCCCATTATTGATCGATAACAATAGATTTTTACGTCTATTATTTTATCGCTAGTATTTTTTTCTGTTCTGCACATTTTACAAACATGTGATATCCAATATATATAATGTCGCGCAGAGGTACCATTACTTTATTCAATATTTGTGTCTCAATTACTAAGCACAAATGGAACGGTCGACAGGGAAGAACTTCGGCATCTAATTTTCTCTGTATTTTGGCTAAACAGTAACAAAGTTCATTAAATATTTAAACACTTACACAAAACATTAGATACTTGTATAAAATATCATTAACAGCTTGAAGGAAAGTATTTCTTCTGTAGCTCTTCTACAAGGAAGGTAGTTCTCCTGTAGCTCAGTTGGAAGGAAGGTACTTCCTTTTGTAGATCAGCTTAAAGGAATAGAAGGAAGGTAACTTACATGTATCTCAGTTTGAAGGAAGATATTTCTTTCTGTAGCTAAATTTGAACAGGTTTAAAACTAAAAATGAATATTTAACACATCGATGTTTTCAACGCTTTTACACAACTCGTATTAGTATCAGTTTTGAGGTTTTTAGTACTTGATGTAAAGAAGTGGACCAAATGAAAATTGGTAAACATGAGAATCTCCATTCATTTCTCTTGGAGGGGAGAGTCACATTTTGACAGCTATCAGGGTCCCGTATTTGTAAGTTTGTTGTCGCTACCTGTTAAGTTTTCGAACTTTTTATTTCTCTATATTATGATTGTTTCTTGCTACCCAATACGATAAAATTACAGACAATTCTATCATTCTACTTGTTTGGCATAATTAATTTGGAATTTTGTAACTAAATCTCGTGCTAATACATTTTACCCTGTATATGAATTATGTACTAACACTTTGAATACCTCATACCCCAGCAGCACGTCTGCTTGCTTACAACACTAAGATAAGGCTCCGATCATCGTGATAGGTAATCCATTGTGTAACTTAAGGCTTAACTACATATAACACCTTAACTTCTGTATTTAATTTTCTTCACATATTTACAAAATCATTTTGTTTTTGTATGAAAAGAAATCTTGATATTTTAAGTACACTATTTCGACTTTGGAATATATATGGAAAAACTGTTAAAATACTAATTAATTAAATCTGCAATGGCGTTGTGAAAAGAAAATTAAAGTCCAATTAATAAAATGTTGGAAACTGTGTGAAACACACATTTTGTACTCATTTGTTGATTCTGTGTGACTCTATTTATATCAGTTTATGCGCTGTGACTTTGTGAGATATTTTTGGGATTATGGCCGAAAATGTCGCTAACAGCCAGAGTATCTAACCGACGAAACAATGCATTATAATCTTTATAATTGAGAACGTAATAGCATTATATTTATATCAAATTATCAGGCCATTTTGTAGTTCTGTATGTAGGTTACTGTGATCGCAAGTTATTATTATTATTATTACTTAAGGAATATAACAATTATAATTTGTAAATAATGTGTAAATGGTACAGTATGTGATAAGTTTGGTTTATATTTTAATAATTATTAGGACGATCTATAATAAATGGTACAGTATGTGATAAGATTGGTTTTAATGACAGATTTGGTAATAATTGTTTGGGGAATTTCTTTGGATCAATATATTTCGATCCTATGTAAACATTGTTAGTTTTCCATATTATGAACGAATTAATTAGCGGCTTTATCAACAGCGATAAACGGTTTACTGAACTGATGGTTTACTTGTATTATTTTATTCAGTTTCGTTAATTACTTTGTTAATTCTAATAATCACTTCCATTCTGCGAGTAATTAGTGATTCTAATTAGTAATTGAAGTTACTTTAAATGAAGAACCACAGTTACTTGGATCTGTGTAAGTAAGGTTTGGTTTTTATATCATGAAGACAGATCCGAGTTATTTATTACATTTTGATGTTTTTAATACATATTGATAGTTGAGATATCGATCAAAGAACATTGCATGGACTTGGAAGTGCTATAGACAAGTAATGTAAGGAAAATGTTTCTTCAAGAAAATCAAGGATAGGTGTGGCTGAATGAAAAGCGAGCCTGGACTGTGAATCTGAGGATTCGTGGTTCGCATTTCGCTGTCGTAAAAGTGCATTGCGAGTGCACTACTATAGTAACGCTCATATCTCACTATTTCGTTAAACAATAGTAGCTCGAGAACTGGCGGTGGTTACTGAGAAAAGCTGTACTCTCTTCCATCTAGTATATTAGATCAATATTATGGATGATTCTGCACAGATAACCTTATCGTAGATTTCCGCAAAATTCTAACGAAAACAAACAAACAAATCGGTTGGAATATACATAGGTTGAGTACGTTAAGTTAAATCGATTTCGAAGCTTCACTATATGACATCTTCGAGTCACGCTCTGTCTGAAAGGCCGTGCATCTTGCCAATAATTCCACTTCGTCGTTTCCATTGCAAAAGTCTCTGTAGTGTCTTTGTCTAGACATATCGAACATCAACTTCGTCCTTTCCATAATCTATCTAGGGTAAGAGAACGATGGTTTCCCAGAAGTCTGTTTCAACAAATTGATTATAAAAAGATCCATGGGTTCTGTGTACAAGTACTTGATCTCTGTATCTTTGTATGGAATAGAATTAATACCTTATTCATTCATGAACAACTTGATATATGTGACGGTTGAATGAGAGGCATGACTTATCATTATGATACAGTGTCGTGTTCTTATGGTTTCGAGACAGAAGTCCATCTTGATTATGTTGTGTCATGTGGACAGTTCTTGTCACTGACCTGTGTGTTCTTGGGTTTTCAAGTGTTTCAAGACGAATAGTGTAAGACTTGTTTTCAGTCTCTTTCTGGATGGTCTTGGTACCCCAAGTTGATCACAATTATTTTACTTTCCAATGTTTGATGCCATTAAGCTGGTATCACCAGCTTGGAAGTTCCAAGTCTGATAAGAACACACCTTTACGTGTATCTTCAATCGGAAATAACTGCTACATCTTAGAGGTAACCCAGAAATACAGATGTGTGTTCACATTACGTACATGTAATGTGATTATTGCAAAACATTTCTGCGTATTTCTGGTCCCCACTGGCACTTTTATGCTCCTAATACCTCAGAGATATTTCTTGTCAAAGGAAGTAAAGTGTTTTCATTTGATGTACATTTCTCCAGGGATTCTCTGTAATCATTCTGTTTTCCAAAAAGTGTTATTTGACTGTTTGTTGTTCACTAACGTTCAAAAGTTTCTTGATACTTAAAGCTGAAATATATGTAGACATCAACCTCTTAACGCTAACTTCTACTTTTTTAGAAACAAAATTTTGCAATAATATTAGTTTAACCTAGAACTAGATTCTTTACTTCGCAACATTTTAATAGTATTCAATATATTTATATATTTTTGACAATATTTTACTGGTGAATAAGGTAAGTTTAGTGGTAATTAAACTACTGTCACCTACTTCAGTTTTAATTAGAATAATTATTAAACAACTAAGTGGAATGTGTTGTTGGGTGTCTGATAGAGGTTTTGAAGACTTTAAAACAACTAAAGTAGACGTATGTTGTTGGGTGTCTGCTAAAGGTTTTGAAGACTTTAAAACAACTAAAGTAGACGTATGTTGTTGGGTGTCTGATAGAGGTTTTGAAGACTTTAAAACAACTAAAGTAGACGTATGTTGTTGGGTGTTTGATAGAGGTTTTGAAGACTTTAAAACAACTAAAGTAGACGTATGTTGTTGGATGTCTGCTAGAGGTTTTGAAGACTTTAAAACAACTAAAGTAGACGTATGTTGTTGGGTGTCTGCTAGAGGTTTTGAAGACTTTAAAACAACTAAAGTAGACGTATGTTGTTGGGTGTCTGCTAGAGGTTTTGAAGACTTTAAAACAACTAAAGTAGACGTATGTTGTTGGGTGTCTGCTAGAGGTTTTGAAGACTTTAAAACAACTAAAGTAGACGTATGTTGTTGGGTGTCTGCTAGAGGTTTTGAAGACTTTAAAACAACTAAAGTAGACGTATGTTGTTGGGTGTCTGATAGAGGTTTTGAAGACTTTAAAACAACTAAAGTAGACGTATGTTGTTGGGTGTCTGCTAAAGGTTTTGAAGACTTTAAACCAACGAAAGTAGACGTATGTTGTTGGGTGTCTGATATAGATTTTTAAGACTTTAAAACAACTAAAGTAGACGTATGTTGTTGGGTGTCTGATAGAGGTTTTGAAGACTTTAAAACAACTAAAGTAGACGTATGTTGTTGGGTGTCTGATAGAGGTTTTGAAGACTTTAAAACAACTAAAGTAGACGTATGTTGTTGGGTGTCTGATAGAGGTTTTGAAGACTTTAAAACAACTAAAGTAGACGTATGTTGTTGGGTGTTTGATAGAGGTTTTGAAGACTTTAAAACAACTAAAGTAGACGTATGTTGTTGGGTGTCTGATAGAGGTTTTGAAGACATTAAAACAACTAAAGTAGACGTATGTTGTTGGGTGTCTGCTAAAGGTTTTGAAGACTTTAAAACAACCAAAGTAGACATATGTTGTTGGGTGTCTGATAGAGGTTTGGAAGACTTTAAAACAACTAAAGTAGACGTATGTTGTTGGGTGTCTGATAGAGGTTTTGAAGACTTTAAAACAACTAAAGTAGACGTATGTTGTTGGGTGTCTGCTAAAGGTTTTGAAGACTTTAAACCAACGAAAGTAGACGTATGTTGTTGGGTGTCTGATATAGATTTTTAAGACTTTAAAACAACTAAAGTAGACGTATGTTGTTGGGTGTCTGATAGAGGTTTTGAAGACTTTAAAACAACTAAAGTAGACGTATGTTGTTGGGTGTCTGATAGAGGTTTTGAAGACTTTAAAACAACTAAAGTAGACGTATGTTGTTGGGTGTCTGATAGAGGTTTTGAAGACTTTAAAACAACCAAAGTAGACGTATGTTGTTGGGTGTTTGATAGAGGTTTTGAAGACTTTAAAACAACTAAAGTAGACGTATGTTGTTGGGTGTCTGATAGAGGTTTTGAAGACATTAAAACAACTAAAGTAGACGTATGTTGTTGGGTGTCTGCTAAAGGTTTTGAAGACTTTAAAACAACCAAAGTAGACATATGTTGTTGGGTGTCTGATAGAGGTTTGCAGGACCTTAAAATAATGAACTGTACATATTGTTGAATGGCTTCTTAAAAGTGGTTTAATGTTTTAACATTATGTGTGTATTTTTGAGTAACTTGAATGTTGTAGTTTTCGGTCTTTTTGTAATGTTTTCATCAATGAAAATGGAAATATTGTTGAGTGTTTCCATTGTTGTATAATGTTCATTGTTGAACTTATAGTATTTCAGAGTAATGAGATGTACTACTTTAAGTTACTGAATATCAGGTTATCCCTTAAGTAATGTCCCATTTTAGGTTCAGACAAAGAAAAATAATTTCAAAAGGTTTTAATGTTATTTAATCAATAATGTATGTTCCATTATTATTAATTACTTCCTGCCAACGATTCACAAGCTTCTGAATGTCACTTATATAAAATTATTTGGGTTTGGAGGGAAAGAATGTAGAGAGGGTAGTTTTGACATCTTTATGTTTCCAAGCTGTTTTCCATCAAGATAGTTCTGAAAACTTCAGAATAAATAAGAATCAGATGGGACAAGGTCTGGAGAATAAGGAGGATGTGGAAGTTTTTCTCTCTAGTTCTTCAATCTTTGCAGATGTGATCCTTGTTGTATAGAGCTGTGCATTATCCTGGTATAACACAACACCTTCACGACTAATCAAAGCAAGCCTTGAAACTTTCAGTGCAACATTCAAGTTCTCTAACTGTGACAGTAGAAGTCTGATGTAATCGATACATTGATAGGCAACAACTCAAAGTGGATCACACCAACAATATCCTACCAAACACTTAACAAGACATTTCTAGGATGGAGGTCCATTTTTGGCTGTGCTTTAGCCAGTTTACCTCCACTAAGCCATTGTCTGTGGCGTTTAACATTTTTATAATATATCTATGTTTCACCTCGAGTTACAGACCTGTCCAAAAAAAAGTGAGTACGTTCATAAGATTGTAGAGAAGTGAAAATGTCCACTCTTGGCTTCTGTCAAATCATGGGGACCCATTTTCCAAGTATTGACACCTTTCCAAACTATCACAAATGATGGTGAACTGTTCAATGGGTCGAATTAAGCTTCTGTTACAGCACAATCTTCATTGAGTGCAGCGAGCAGCAAGTTATCATTAAACTCAACAGGACGACCTGAACGTGACGCATCACTTAAGCTGTAGTCACGTGATCTGAACTTATGAAACTACCTTCGACATTTTCCTACATTGAATGTTTCATGTAGTTTCTACTACTGCTTTTTTTTAAACCCATAAAACATTATATACCTAATGTGCTCCTCAGACACATCCATCCTCATAAGGGTTTATTTGATTACTGATCTGAAAAGGTGGAGTTGGGTTACTTTCTTTTATTTGTCTGAACATTTTTATACACGTCCTACTACATATTTTAGTCATTAAAGCCTTTAACAAAGACAGAAATGATGATACATTATCTGTATTAAATTTTCGGACGTTACTTATGGAATGACGTGATAAATTATTTGAACTTTTTAGTTTTTAAAAACTATTCAAATATTACTCCTTCTAACTGTTTTACAAAAGTAGGTAAGTATTTCTTCGACTAAATACGAAATTCTAATACATAACTTTAATGATAGGTAAAATGTAGTATTATTTCAATTTGATCTCGATTTAAATCATCAGCTGGCTCAAACTGTAAACCTTTCTTTAATTATGGGTTCATTACGACTCTGAATATGGTGCGAATTATAAATGTGTATGTTCTTTTACAGGTGTTTTAAATACCCTAGCGCCCGACATGGCCAAGTGGGTTAAGGCGTTCGACTTGTAATCCCAGGTTCGCGGGTTCGAATCTCTGTTGCACCAAACATGCTCGCATTTTCAGCCGTGGGGACGTTATAAGGTAGCTGTCAATCCCACTCGTTGGTAAAAGAGTAGCCCAAGAGTTGGCGGTGAGTGGTGATGACTAGCTGCCTTCCCTCTAGTCATACACTTCAAAATTAAGCACGGCTGGCGCAGATAGCCCTCGTGTAACTTTGCGCAAAATTCAAAACAAATATTTTTTTTCAAATATCCTAGTGGTAAAAACTTATAAACTTAAACAACATTTGTAACAGGCACCTGATATACTGCATTCGATGTTCGGTGACCAGTCCGAGCTAGTTATGAACATTAATTAAAAGTAAAGGACTTTTTGTGAGCTGATAGGCTTAATTCGATATTTAATGGACCCATCACTGATCGTACTGTAAGTTTCTCACATAACTGTTCTTATTACCAGAATGTAATTCTCACATTACAATATACCTTGCGTCACCAGCCAATTACTGTTCTTGGAATGAGGTTATCACAGTTTTATTCCTCAGTCAAGTGTAACGTTTGGAAACGTTCCCCGGTGAAACAGTGGTAAGTGTACGAAGTTACAAACATATAATCCGGGGATCGATTTTCATCGGTGGATACAACAGTAACCCATTGTGGCTTTAAATAATTTTAAAAATGGCTCCCAAATAATGTTTTGGAAAATAACTACGGAGAAATTCGCTGAACTGTGGACAGTAAGATCTCTGTGATGACTGAATAAACCAGAGAGTTTTTCAAATTGACCGCATCGCAAGCAGACAATGATTGAGATTAACTCTTTCACACGTAGACTTGTTTACAATGACTGAGATTGACTCCCTCACACGCAGACTTCTGTTCAATGACTGAGATTGACTCCCTCACACGCAGACTTGTTTACAATGACTGAGATTGACTCCCTCACACGCAGACTTCTGTTCAATGTCGAAGATTGACTCCCTCACACGTAGACTTCGGTTCAATGTCGAAGATTGACTCTTTCACACGCAGACTTCTGTTCAATGACTGAGATTGACTCCCTCACACGCAGACTTCTGTTCAATGACGAAGATTGACTCCCTCACACGCAGACTTCTGTTCAATGTCAAAGATTGACTCTTTCACACGTAGACTTGTTTACAATGACTGAGATTGACTCCCTCACACGCAGACTTCTGTTCAATGCCGAAGATTGACTCCTCACACGCAGACTTGTTTACAATGACTGAGATTGACTCCCTCACACGCAGACTTCTGTTCAATGACGAAGATTGACTCTTTCACACGTAGACTTGTTTACAATGACTGAGATTGACTCCCCACACGCAGACTTCTGTTCAATGCCGAAGATTGACTCCCTCACACGCAGACTTCTGTTCAATGTCGAAGATTGACTCTATCACACGTAGACTTGTTTACAATGACTGAGATTGACTCCCTCACACGCAGACTTCTGTTCAATGTCGAAGATTGACTCTTTCACACGTAGACTTGTTTACAATGACTGAGATTGACTCCCTCACACGCAGACTTCTGTTCAATGCCGAAGATTGACTCCTCACACGCAGACTTCTGTTCAATGTCGAAGATTGACTCTTTCACACGTAGACTTGTTTACAATGACTGAGATTGACTCCCTCACACGCAGACTTCTGTTCAATGCCGAAGATTGACTCCTCACACGCGGACTTCTGTTCAATGACTGAGATTGACTCTTTCACACGTAGACTTGTTTACAATGACTGAGATTGACTCCCTCACACGCAGACTTCTGTTCAATGCCGAAGATTGACTCCCTCACACGCAGACTTCTGTTCAATGCCGAAGATTGACTCCCTCACACGCAGACTTCTGTTCAATGTCGAAGATTGACTCTTTCACACGTAGACTTGTTTACAATGACTGAGATTGACTCCCTCACACGCAGACTTCTGTTCAATGACTGAGATTGACTCTTTCACACGTAGACTTGTTTACAATGACTGAGATTGACTCCCTCACACGCAGACTTCTGTTCAATGACTGAGATTGACTCTTTCACACGTAGACTTGTTTACAATGACTGAGATTGACTCCCTCACACGCAGACTTCTGTTCAATGACTGAGATTGACTCTTTCACACGTAGACTTGTTTACAATGACTGAGATTGACTCCCTCACACGCAGACTTCTGTTCAATGTCGAAGATTGACTCTTTCACACGTAGACTTGTTTACAATGACTGAGATTGACTCCCTCACACGCAGACTTATGTTCAATGACTGAGATTGACTCCTCACACGTAGACTTGTTTACAATGACTGAGATTGACTCCTCACACGCAGACTTGTTTACAATGACTGAGATTGACTCCCTCACACGCAGACTTGTTTACAATGACTGAGATTGACTCTTTCACACGTAGACTTCGGTTCAATGTCGAAGATTGACTCTTTCACACGCAGACTTCTGTTCAATGACTGAGATTGACTCCCTCACACGCAGACTTCTGTTCAATGCCGAAGATTGACTCCCTCACACGCAGACTTCTGTTCAATGTCGAAGATTGACTCTTTCACACGTAGACTTGTTTACAATGACTGAGATTGACTCCCTCACACGTAGACTTCTGTTCAATGACGAAGAAACTTTACACCGACTCAGTTGTTTCAAAGGGAACGTTTGTAATGAGAACTGTTAGAACCAGTTTCTTCCTACACATTCAATCTTTCGGTCGTCATTGATTGCTAACGGAAGTCAAACTTCCTGGAAATCTTCCGCTAAATCTCAAGATCTTGACAGATGTTCACAATTCAAAATCATTTTATCGAACTTTACCGCCAGTACAAATTACAATAAACACACAAGTCACCTAATTAACTGTGCTTGTAAGTTTAGTGTACTATATTTGTTTAATAAACACCACTTAATTCAGAATAGTTCCAGCAGAACGTCGGTGATTATAAGATATTCATATTCATTTTACTTGTTTGTACTTATGTGGGTTTTCAAAATAACTTTGATATCCGGATTTATAATGTTTTACGCCCAACCGAATCAAATATAATTGTTTGAATTTTTTTTTTTTTTTTTGAACGGTCAGGCTACGTTAGAGGTTGTCAGGAAACAAAGTTGTTTATTTCATGTTTTGATCTTGTTGTTCTTGCTGACTATGACGGTGTTGTCAGGGAACAAAGTTGTTTATTTCATGTTTTAATCTTGTTAATCTTGCTGACTGTGACGGTGTTGCCAGGAAATAAAGGTGTTTATTTCATGTTTTGATCTTGTGAGTCTTGCTGACTGTGACGGTGTTGTCAGGGAACAAAGTTGTTTATTTCATGTTTTGATCTTGTTGTTCTTGCTGACTATGACGGTGTTGTCAGAGAACAAAGTTGTTTATTTCATGTTTTGATCTTGTTAGTCTTGCTGACTGTGAAGGTGTTACCAAAAAACAAAGTTGTTTATTTCATGTTTTGATCTTGTTAATCTTGCTGACTGTGACGGTGTTGCCAGGAAACAAAGGTGTTTATTTCATGTTTTGATCTTGTTAGTCTTGCTGACTGTGACGGTGTTGTCAGGGAACAAAGTTGTTTATATGATCTCTTGTTCATGTCAGTCTTGCTGACTGTGACGGTATTGTCAGGGAACAAAGTTGTTTATATCATGTTTTGTTCATGTTAGTCTTGGTGACTGTGACGTAGTTGCCAGGAAACAAAGTTGTTTATTTCATGTTTCGATCATGTTATTCTTGCTGATTGTGATCAGGTTTAACATTTATGTACAGTTCTACTGAAGTCTCTTGAAGATGAATAGTTCGCTTGTTTCCTTCAACAGCACTACATTCTGTCGCCTCTCACGTGATGTACATTCACTTCTCATACGCCGATTTTTCCATTTTCTTTTTGAAAGCTTTTGTAGATCTCCACATGGATTTCTACTGTTCATCTTTCTAAAAACTGAGTAATGCTTAGAGACTGGGAAGTGTCTCACCCACGTATCACAGAATTGTAGAAAACAGCTGTTGAAAAGTGAAGTACCCGGACATCTATTACTTACATTTCAATCCTTCCTGCGACAAGTGGCTCACATCTGTTGAGAGTCCGTAGACAAGATATCCCGTAACATACGTGCTTACTGCGTATGTATAACGGTTTTATTATTTTCTTACTTAGCAACCACAATCCTAGCAACAGAAACAACATCGATACTGGAAGCACTTTCCTACCAGATGAAGTGTTACTGTTGGTACCATGTCATATCATGTAATCAAAACTTTATCTGACTTCAAGGTTTGACAAAGTTACATATTAAATCAGATGAAGGCCTTAGTTTAAAAACATGGAAGGTCGTTCATCAGGAATAAAACGAGTAGTGAACGAAGCTAGAATGTGGTTTATTATTTTCATAATATTTGGTTTAGTGTATTTTCCTATAATGTAAAAGTTCCGCTTAGTTACTCCCTACAAATTATATTACTTATTCGTCCGTAAATAGTGTTTTCTGCATAAATTACTGTTAGATTAATCGATATTGGAACTTGATGGAAAAATAATATGTTATTTTAATGTGTGTGTTTGTTTGTTTTTTAGTTAACATACGGGGACACACATCCAATGTACACAGTTGAGAACTACCCTAATTTTTTCCAAGTGGTTCCGAGTGAAAATGCCTTCAACTCGGCACAGGTGGCGCTACTTCAACATTTCAACTGGTCACGTGTAGGAACGCTCTACCAAAGTACACCACGTTATGCCTTGGTGAGTATCACGGAACAGTAGACTCGTTGCATACCAACACCTGTTCTGTTTTCATGCTCTCTCAACTTTGATAGTTTTATTTGTGTGTGTTTCTATATGAGTTTTATTTTAATTTTAACTCTCCACTAAATTGGGCTGAGTTATTGAACGAAAACATTATATACAGGTTCACACAAGGAGGCTGAAAAAACAAACCTTCAAGGCTGAGAGAAGCCCCTTTAAAGTAAGTTCATAACTACTCATCAGGGGCTGAGAGAAGCCCTTTAAAGTAAGTTCTTAACTACTCATCAGGGGCTGAGAGAAACCCCTTTAAAGTAAGTTCTTAACGACTCATCAGGGGCTGAGAGAAGCCCCTTTAAAGTAAGTTCTTAACTACTCATCAGAGGCTGAGAGAAGCCCCTTTAAAGTAAGTTCTTAACTACTCATCAGGGTCTGAGACAAGCTCCTTTAAAGTAAGTTCTTAACTACTCATCAGGGGCTGAGAGAAGCCCCTTTAAAGTAAGTTCTTAACTACTCATCAGGGGCTGAGAGAAGCCCCTTTAAAGTAAGTTCTTAACTACTCATCAGGGGCTGAGAGAAGCCCCTTTAAAGTAAGTTCTTAACTACTCATCAGGGGCTGAGAGAAGCCCCTTTAAAGTAAGTTCTTAACTACTCATCAGGGGCTGAGAGAAGCCCCTTTAAGGTAAGTCCTTAACTACTCATTAGGGGCTGAGAGAAGCCCCTTTAAGGTAAGTTCTAAACTACTCATCAGGGGCTGAGAGAAGCCCCTTTAAAGTAAGTTCTTAACTACTCATCAGGGGCTACTCCTTTAAAGTAAGTTCTTAACTACTCATCAGGGGCTGATAGAAGCCCCTTTAAGGTAAGTTCTTACCGATGGCTTCGTAGTGATGAGAAACCAATGTTTGGATCTTCTTCGGTCATCCTCAGGTTAACAAAAAAATTCCTGGTGGTTGCTATGGGAACGGTGTTTATGTGACGTTTAACACCACGTATTGTTGTCTTCTTAGCTACTATTATTTAATCCTTTTTGATATTGTGTTAAGAACGTCGGGCCATTGTTATTGATCTTAACCCACCCCTATATGAACAAGAGTGGAACTGACTTCAGGATATTCCAACATTGTTACATTAAACTACCTGTTACATTAAACCACGTTACACTGTTAATATAGGTGGGGCTTTAGTATGACCGGATGCTTTTGATATTCGATTGGCAATCTGCGTGTCGCGGGTTCGAATCCCGTCTACAAATATGTTTACCCTTTTGATTGTGGGGATGTTATAATGTTACATTTAATTCCACATTTAGTTGTTAAATAGTAGCTCAAGAGTTGGCGGTGGGTGAAAATTACTAGATGCATTCCGTATACTCTATAACTTCCAAATTATGGACTGCTCGTACAGAAAGTTCTGGTGAAGCTTTGCGTGAAATTCCACAACACAAAGAACAGAGGAGTTTGTTATTATGTCAGCAGTGCAAACGTTGCCTTCTGATGTGGAACTAACTTTAAATAAACAATGTTAAAGTAATAACAAGTTTTTGTTCTAATTTGAATAATTTTCGACCAATATAGTGTAATTTTTTCTTTTGCAATGTCCGTCCAGCATGGCCAGGTGGTTAAGACACTAATCTGAGGATCGCGTGTTCGAATCCCTCTCCCCTCAAGCATGCTCACCCTTTCAGCCGTCAGGGCGTTATTATATGACGATCAATCCCCCTATTCGTTGGTAAAAGAGTAGGGGTATCCCAACAGTTGGCGGTGGGTGGTGATGACTAGCTGCCTTCCCGCTAGTCTTATGCTGCTCAATTTGGGACGGCTAGTGCAGATAGCCCTCGTGTAGCTTTGCGCGAAATTCAAAAACAAAATCTTCAATGTCAAATCTTTGTTAAAGCCTGATTTTACTTGATATAAACGTAGTTTTGTTTTACTGTAAGTATATCAGTTCTTTCTATTGAAAACACTTATACGGCTTCACTTTCCAGGCTTAATAAAACACACTTTTCCCATTTTAGCCGCATAGTAAGTTACTGTCGGATCTTGAAACAGCCAAGATCAAAATAGCTGCTCAGCAGGGATTCGTCGATGAACTGGAGTCAGCTATATCCAAACTCAAGGTGAGTGAGCTGCCATCTCGTGAAGAAAAAGTATAAATCGGTCTCTGGATATTTCTTTTGAAAATCACAATTAAAAACATAGGATATCCACTAAATTTTAAGTTACGATACAATCATTAAAAACATTTTGGCTACAATCTTTTTTTATAATTTTTGAAGAATTATACGGTCAGTGTTTTAGTTATCAGAGACATATTTTTTAGGTAAATAGTGATTATCTTGACGAATTGTCCAATAAATTACAATCATTCTGAACCCTCTAAGTGAAGATTACCAGAAAATTGAACACTGATATAAAGAAGCCTTCTTTTTGTAGCTCTTTAACTAACCATATTAAATCTAACTCGTTCAGTTACTGAGTAACTGTATCATATCAGCGCATAATCAGTAAAACACTTACTCCTCCAGTTACTGAGTAAATCTATCATGTCAATACACAATCAGTAAAAACTTACTCCTCCAGTTACTGAGTAAATCTATCATGTCAATACCAATCAGTAAAAACTTACTCCTCTAGTTACTGAGTAAATCTATCATGTCAATACACAATCAGTAAAAACTTACTCCTCTAGTTACTGAGTAAATCTATCATGTCAATACACAATCAGTAAAAACTTACTCCTCTAGTTACTGAGTAAATCTATCATATCAATACACAATCAGTAAAAACGTACTCTTCTAGTTACTTAGTAAATCTATTATGTCAATACACAATCAGTAAAAACTTACTCCTCTAGTTACTGAGTAAAACTATCATGTCAATACACAATCAGTAAAAACTTACTCCTCTAGTTACTGAGTAAATCTATCATGTCAATACACAATCATTAAAAACCTACTCCTCTAGTTACTTAGTAAATCTATCATCTCAATACACAATCAGTAAAAACTTACTCCTCTAGTTACTGAGTAAATCTATCATGTCAATACACAATCAGTAAAAACTTACTCCTCTAGTTACTTAGTAAATCTATCATGTCAATACACAATCAGTAAAAACTTACTCCTCCAGTTACTGAGTAAAACTATCATATCTAAATGTTGTGTTAGGTATGTTTGTATTAGAAGCTTGAGGTCATAATGTGTCTCTAACGTACGTCTGTATAACGTAAAATTCGATATTTTATTTATTTTGATTTTATACAGGAGAAAGATGTCCGTATTATTCTTGGAAAATTTGAAGAACAGTGGGCTATTAAAGTCTTTTGTGAGGTACGTTACGTTGTGTATCTCATTACTACTTTATTTAGGAATGTTTCCTTTGTTGTGTATCTAATTACAACTTTATTTAGGAATGTTTCCTTTGTTGTGTATCTAATTACAACTTTATTTAGGAATGTTTCCTTTGTTGTGTATCTAATTACAACTTTATTTAGGAATGTTTCCTTTGTTGTGTATCTCATTACTACTTTATTTAGGAATGTTTTCTTTGTTGTGTATCTAATTACAACTTTATTTAGGAATGTTTCCTTTGTTGTGTATCTAATTACAACTTTATTTAGGAATGTTTCCTTTGTTGTGTATCTAATTACAACTTTATTTAGAAATGTTTCCTTTGTTGTGTATCTAATTACAACTTTATTTAGGAATGTTTCCTTTGTTGTGTATCTCATTACTACTTTATTTAGGAATGTTTCCTTTGTTGTGTATCTAATTACAACTTTATTTAGGAATGTTTCCTTTGTTGTGTATCTAATTACAACTTTATTTAGGAATGTTTCCTTTGTTGTGTATCTAATTACAACTTTATTTAGAAATGTTTCCTTTGTTGTGTATCTAATTACAACTTTATTTAGGAATGTTTCCTTTGTTGTGTATCTCATTACTACTTTATTTAGGAATGTTTCCTTTGTTGTGTATCTCATTACTACTTTATTTAGGAATGTTTCCTTTGTTGTGTATCTAATTACAACTTTATTTAGGAATGTTTCCTTTGTTGTGTATCTAATTACAACTTTATTTAGGAATGTTTCCTTTGTTGTGTATCTAATTACAACTTTATTTAGGAATGTTTCCTTTGTTGTGTATCTAATTACAACTTTATTTAGGAATGTTTCCTTTGTTGTGTATCTCATTACTACTTTATTTAGGAATGTTTCCTTTGTTGTGTATCTAATTACAACTTTATTTAGGAATGTTTCCTTTGCTGTGTATCTAATTACTACTTTATTTAGGAATGTTTCCTTTGTTGTGTATCTCATTACTACTTTATTTAGGAATGTTTCCTTTGTTGTGTATCTAATTACAACTTTATTTAGGAATGTTTCCTTTGTTGTGTATCTAATTACAACTTTATTTAGGAATGTTTCCTTTGTTGTGTATCTAATTACAACTTTATTTAGGAATGTTTCCTTTGTTGTGTATCTCATTACTACTTTATTTAGGAATGTTTCCTTTGTTGTGTATCTAATTACAACTTTATTTAGGATTGTTTCCTTTGATGTGTATCTAATTACAACTTTATTTAGGAATGTTTCCTTTGCTGTGTATCTAATTACTACTTTATTTAGGAATGTTTCCTTTGTTGTGTATCTAATTACAACTTTATTTAGGATTGTTTCCTTTATTGTGTATCTAATTACTAGTTTATTTAGGAATGTTTCCTTTGTTGTGTATCTAATTACTACTTTATTTAGGAATGTTTCCTTTGTTGTGTATCTAATTACAACTTTATTTAGGAATGTTTCCTTTGTTGTGTATCTAATTACTACTTTATTTAGGAATGTTTCCTTTGTTGTGTATCTATTTACTACTTTATTTAGGATTGTTTCCTTTGTTGTGTATCTAATTACTAGTTTATTTAGGAATGTTTCCTTTGTTGTGTATCTAATTACTACTTTATTTAGGAATGTTTCTTTGTTGTGTATCTAATTACTACTTTATTTAGGAATGTTTCCTTTGTTGTGTATCTAATTACTACTTTATTTAGGAATGTTTCCTTTGTTCTGTATTAAATTATTACTTCAAATAGGAATGTTTCCTTTGTTGTGTATCTAATTACTACTTCATTTAGAAATGTTTCCTTTGTTGTTTATCTAATTACTACCTTATTTAAAAATATTTCTTTGCTGTGTATCTGATTAGTACTTCGTTTAAGATTGTTTCCCTTGCTATGTATCTAATTATTATTTCGTTTTGGAATGTGTTCGTTGTTGTTTATCCAGTTATTACTTCATTTAGAATTTTTTCCTTTGTTGTGTATCTAATTATTATCTCATTTAGGAACGTTTCATTGCTGTGTTTCTACTAATTATTTAATTTAGGAATGTTTCATTTGTCATGTATCGAATTATTATTATTAGAGGGAAGTCTAAATGGTTGGTTCAGTATATGTAGATACGTTTAGGTTCAACAAGTTAAAATCGATGGTTGATTATAGAGATGCATTTAATAAGTTAAATCGCTCGTTTATGTGAGTTTCTACGTAGAACTTGACAAGATAATTGTTTGATCAAGGACGTTTCGGATAATATGTTGAAAAATCACCTAGGAAAAATATTCTTCCAAAATTATGGTAAACAATTAGTGAAATATGAATAAATGGCTCGATACATTTATAGTGTTGATCTATTCGAAGTTCTTTATAATAAGATTAAGAACTGTTCTATGACCATTCTATAACCGGGTCACTGTATCCCTGGCTCGGCATGGCCGTGTGTGTTAAGGCGTTCGACTCGTAATCTGAAGGTCGCGGGTTCCAATCTCCGTCGCACCAAACAAGCTCGCCCTTTTAGCCGTGGGGGCGTTATAATGTGACGGTCAATTCAACTATTCGTTGGTAAAAGAGTAGCCCAAGAGTTGGCGGTGGGTGGTGATGACTAGCTGCCTTCCCTCTAGTCTTACACTGCTAAATTAGGGACGGCTAGCGTAGATAGCCCTTGAGTAGCTATGCGCGAAATTCAAAACAACCAAACAAACGCTGTATCCCGAAACCTAGTGAGCAAGGATTGGAGACGGTAATATTACTTATATGCAGTAACACTTTTTTAGGCCTACAAAGTGGGATTGTACGGGAAGAAGTACCAGTGGATCATCGTTGGAGTGTATGATTATGATTGGTGGAAGAAGCACCTAGATATTGTTACTTGTAACCAATCGCAACTCGGAGAAGCTATGGAAGGCTACTTAGCTACAGATATTTTATCCTTAAGTTCTACCGAAGACATAACTGTATCAGGGCTGGTAGGTTAATCTGATATTTAACAGTATTTGATTGCTTTTGTGTTGTTGTTTTTGTCTTACCGAGTAAAACTGGAAAGCATGTACAGCGTTTGTTTTTTAACATGGATTCTAACCAGTTTTATTCTGAATAATTGAAATTAGACTTTCTATTAAAATTAGTAAAAACGAAGCAGTTGTTATCCAACACACTTGAAAGACATTAGATACACCTTTTTTTATATGGATTTTTTGTAAGGGTTTATTGAGTTTTTATCCAAATTCTTTTAAATGAATATATCAGCCCAATCATAATATTGTTATTTGTTCACACTTTAATAATTATTTTAAATACTATTCGTTGATAAAGTGTATTTAAATGTTGATGATAGATGTTGTTAACCAACTGTTATTACTTCTAAGTTAAGGAAGACAAGCGCAGATAGGCCTCGAATAGCTTTGCTCAAAATTCAGAACAAACATAGAGTTTTTTTGTAACAAATGCATAACTATCATGAGATTATCTGTGCTGTGCCCATATCAAGAATCGAGCTTTGAATTTTAGTGTTAAAAACCTTCAAATTGACGACAGTTCTTGAATAGTGCGTTGGTTTAAGAAATGATACATTTTGTTCACAGCATACATTCTACATTTCTATGGGAAAAAAATCTGTGGGGTGCGACTCGTAATCCGAGGGTCGTGGGTTCGCATCCCCGTCGCGCAAACATGCTCGCCCTCCCAGCCGTGGGAGCGTTATAATGTGACGGTCAATCCCACTATTCGTTAGTAAAAGAGTAGCCCAAGAGTTGGCTGTGGGTGGTGATGACTAGCTGCCTTCCCTCTAGTCTTACACTGCTAAATTAGGGACGGCTAGCGCAGATAGCCCTCGAGTAGCTTTGTGCGAAATTCAAGAAAACAAACAAACCCTCTAGTCTTACACTGCTAAATTAGGGACGGCTAGCACAGATAGCCCTCGAGTAGCTTTGTGCGAAATTCGAAAACAAACAATTTCTTTAAAAGGTACATACTGTTATCGGTGCTTCGGATATGGAGAATTAGACGGTTAATACACATGTATATAAATCACAACTAAACAACTGTTGTAATAGTTTTTATAATAGCAAAACAAGAAACCAGTCTTTTCTCTGTGTAATTTTGCACATGATATTGAATATCATATGTAATATTTTCTTGATATCTTGCCAAAGCTAGGTTTACTTGTCAAAATGTCCAGTTTTTGGTACATAAACCTACTTTATTACTTCTTTCACACGCTACACTTTATTAACGTCTGGAACCTTTGGTGGAGTTAAACCTTTTACTACAAACAGCTCTATATCTCGTAACAGATAAGATAAACACTTTTCAAAATCTTTAAAACCTCAACATTTTGAAGCACACTATTTATTTATTTATATTTTCAGGGATATCGTACCAGACGTAAATATTTTATTCAACCTTTGCCTCACAACACGAATGTCCCCCATAATCTCTACGTTACTCGAGTCAACAGTTTGTCAGGAAATGTTTTACTGGTTATATTTTTCTTAGTGTGTTCTTATGATATCATTTTGTCCATAACCAAATTTACGTTTCGTCTCAGACTTCAGCGGAATACGAAACTCAGTACAAACAACGGTATGACGGAAGCAACAATCGTTTCCATGGTTACGCCTACGACGGGATCTGGATGATCGCCCTAGCTATCCAAATGGTGAAACGGAAGCTTATAGCTATCGATAGTTCCAGAACGCTGGAGATGTTCGAATACAGAGATCCTATGTGGGGAGCTCTTTTCCGTGAGGCCTTTAATCAAACTTCGTTTAGAGGAGTGACGGTAGGTGTCGCCACCCTTTGTTTTGTTTTGTATCTTAACACATAGCAACCCAGAAGGTTATCGGTGTTCTGCCCACAACGGGTATCGAAACCCGGTTTCTAGCAGTATAAGACTGCAGACGTACCACTCTGGCACTGGGGGGTGCCACACTCTGTGCCGTGGTTATATAAATACAAATGAAAACTATTTCGAGGTATATTAACCGTCGGTTTATATATGTATATATTCCTAACACTAACGATTCCTTAGTAAACTGATACGTAACACTGTAAAATTTATACATTAATATATGCTAACAAATATCTCTGTAAAGTTCCTTGATAACTTCTACCATTAAAGTCTGACTCTAATATTTTTATGACTTTCATTTTCTGGACATAAATACTTACTTGTTAAGAAATATATTGAAATTTGTGAATTAAATTAGGCCTTTCTATTGTTATACAACAACCTGGTTTTTATTGTTATACAACAATCTGATTTTTGTAACTTCTCTGACGTCATGATCATAAAGTATTGTGCTTGTTCTTGTTTTCTTATAGCAAAGCCACATCGGGCTATCTGCTGAATCCACCAAGGGGAATCGAACCCCTGATTTTAGCGTTGTAAATCCATAGACTTACCGCTGTACCAGCTGGGGACAATTATAAAATAACTTACTGTATTACGCCAATAATTATGGTGTACTTACAAACATGTAACTCAATATCTACACGTTGTTTTTTGTTGCTGTTTTTATACAGGGTCCAGTTAGCTTCATCAGAAACGAAAGGCGAGGTTTCATTCTTTTGAAGCAATACCAAAGTAAGTTTTGTTTTTTTAAAGCAATATCAGAGTGACTTTATTTTGTCTGAAATAATATTAATCTATGTTTGTGTTATCTGAAAAAATATCAGAGTAGGTTCCTGCTGTCTGTTTATCTTACTTTTACTTTATTTTACAAAAACATATATACGTGCATCGGTATTAAAATTCATACTTATTTGTTTATAAACTTACGATAACTTACAATATTTAGAAATAAACGAGTTCATTTTATGTATTATTAAGCTAATAAATACGTCGCTATAATGTGTATTTATTTTTCCGATAGATGGCACAGAGGTAAAAGTTGGCGAATATGACACTTTGACGCATAGGCTTAAACTTTGTAAGGAGACAAGGATAACTTGGCACGGTAAAGTATATATATGTGGATTTTTACTTTTTATCTAATTCTAATATAATTATATCTAAAATGTAATCAAAGATATATTCTAAAATGTGTATTCTGTGTGATTTGTTTTTGCGTTCTGTTATCATACACTTTTGCTTTGCTACTGGTTATTTTTAATTGATTTTACTTCAACAAAAATCTGTTTTATAAAAAAAAACACTTTAATCTTTTCTCCTTAGTTTTAAATTTTATTGACCTTGATCCTACTTTTAAGTTTCTTTTGAAATATTACGCGTGTTACAAGAATTAATCGATGTTTACGACGTTTAGTATAGAGTTTATATATAGTTTTATGTGTCTCGCTACGGATCGAAGCGTCCAAGGTTCGAGACGTGATACCAATTATTACACCTTCAGCTTTGTGTATGCTATAAAAATAACTCATTGGCTGCTTTCTTTAAGTGGCCCTCCTTAGTGGCTCAGCGGTATGTCTGCGGACTTACAACGCTAAAATCTGGGTTTCGATACCCGTGGTGGGCAGAGCACAGATAGCCTATTGTGTAGCTTTGTGCTTAATTCAAAACAACAACTTCCTTAAGTAAAAACAAAACTAAGGGTAGCTATACCTGAACCCTTGTGTTTAACCGAACCGTTTAGTCCAAGTGTGCTTATGGTATCTCCTATCTTAAACCTTCCGTTTAGTCCAAGTGTGCTTATGGTATCTCCTATCTTAAACCTTCCGTTTAGTCCAAGTGTGCTTAGGGTATCTCCTATCTTAAACCTTCCGTTTAGTCCAAGTGTGCTTATGGTATCTCCTACCTTAAACCTTCCGTTTAGTTCAACTGTGCTTATGGTATCTCCTATCTTAAACCTTCCGTTTAGTCCAAGTGTGCTTATGGTATCTCCTACCTTAAAACTTCCATTTAAAATGAACAGTTACGGAAAACTTTTCACGTGGAAGTTATTACAATACATAATTTTCTTCAACGTTTCGAATACTAATGATATATATACATGTGTAGTTTCGTCAACTAAATATATTTAATGTCTTAGTTTTATCACACTTAAAGTGTAATGACTAAATATTTATAATTTATTTTTGTGGTATGACATGTTTAGGCTTAAGACTTTAAAAGAATAAAACATTAATGGCGTTTCGAGGATTCCAAACAAAAATAATACCATATGATATTCTAGACTTTCTTTCGGCTTCTTACAAACTCCTGTCCTGAATAGAATAAACAGCAGTGACAAGAGAAACAATAAAATGTTAAAATAAATATTTTAGGATAATTGGTTATTTAGTTAAACCACTGTGCTAGCCACCAGGAGCATGAATTGGGAACGTTTTTTGTCCCACTATTTTGTACTAACCAAAACCGCAACCCGACCAGCCAGCTGTATTTTCACAAGATCTTTTATTTCCCTTCCTTCTAGGTACCGACCACCCCCCCGTGGACAGAACCTTAGTCGTCATCCAACCATCCAGAGTCAGATTTACAATATACGTTGTTATTGTGATCTTTGCTATTCTAGGGATCATGATGGCATCTGTGTTTCTGGTTATTAACATACAGTTTCGAAATCAAAGGTTTCGTTCACTTTCTGATGTCTTTATATTAAATGTTATAATATAGTGGATCTACACCTATGTTGTGTTAACTATGTCTCTACATTAAAATTAATGCAGTGGATCTACACTTATACCATGTTTACCATGTCTTTCCATTAATAGTAATGTGGTGGATCTACACCTACGTCATGTTTACCATGTCTTCACATTAAACATAATGATGTAGTGGATCTAGACCTATGTCATGTTCACCATGTCCTTACAATAAAAGTAATGTAGTGGATCTACACTTATGCCATGTTTACCATGTCTTTCCATTTAAAGTAATGTAGTGGATCTACACCTATGTCATGTTTACCATGTCTTTCCATTAAAATTAATCTAATGGATCTACACCTACGTCATGTTTACCATGTCTTCACATTAAAATTAATGTAATGGATCTACACCTATGCCATGTTTACCATGTCTTTACATTAAACATAATGATGTAGTGCAGCTACACCTATGTTGTGTTTACCATGTCTTTACATAAAACATAATGATGTAGTGGATCTACACCTATGTTGTGTTTACCATGTCTTTACATAAAACATAATAATGTAGTGGATCTACACCTATGTTATGTTTACCATGTCTTTACATAAAACATAATGATGTAGTGGATCTACACCTATGTTATGTTTACCATGTCTTTACATAAAACATAATGATGTAGTGGAGCTACACCTATGTTATGTTTACCATGTCTTTACATTAAACATAATGATGTAGTGGATCTACACCTATGTTATGTTTACCATGTCTTTACATAAAACATAATGATGTAGTGCAGCTACACCTATGTTGTGTTTACCATGTCTTTACATAAAACATAATGATGTAGTGGATCTACACCTATGTTGTGTTTACCATGTCTTTACATAAAACATAATAATGTAGTGGATCTACACCTATGTTATGTTTACCATGTCTTTACATAAAACATAATGATGTAGTGGAGCTACACCTATGTTGTGCTTACCATGTCTTTACATAAAACATAATGATGTAGTGGATCTACACCTATGTTGTGTTTACCATGTCTTTACATAAAACATAATGATGTAGTGGAGCTACACCTATGTTGTGTTTACCATGTCTTTACATAAAACATAATGATGTAGTGGAGCTACACCTATGTTGTGTTTACCATGTCTTTACATAAAACATAATGATGTAGTGGATCTACACCTATGTTGTGTTTACCATGTCTTTACATAAAACATAATGATGTAGTGGAGCTACACCTATGTTGTGTTTACCATGTCTTTACATAAAACATAATGATGTAGTGGAGCTACACCTATGTTGTGTTTACCATGTCTTTACATAAAACATAATGATGTAGTGGATCTACACCTATGTTATGTTTACCATGTCTTTACATAAAACATAATGATGTAGTGGATCTACACCTATGTTATGTTAACCATGTCTTTACATAAAACATAATGATGTAGTGGAGCTACACCTATGTTATGTTCACCATGTCTTTACATAAAACATAACGATATAGTGGAGCTACACCTATGTTGTGTTTACCATGTCTTTACATAAAACATAATGATGTAGTGGAGCTACACCTATGTTATGTTTACCATGTCTTTACATAAAACATAACGATGTAGTGGATCTACACCTATGTTGTGTTTACCATGTCTTTACATAAAACATAATGATGTAGTGGAGCCACACCTATGTTGTGTTTACCATGTCTTTACATAAAACATAATGATGTAGTGCAGCTACACCTATGTTGTGTTTACCATGTCTTTACATAAAACATAATGATATAGTGCAGCTACACCTATGTTGTGTTTACCATGTCTTTACATAAAACATAATGATGTAGTGGATCTACACCTATGTTGTGTTTACCATGTCTTTACATAAAACATAATGATGTAGTGGATCTACACCTATGTTGTGTTTACCATGTCTTTACATAAAACATAATGATGTAGTGGAGCTACACCTATGTTGTGTTTACCATGTCTTTACATAAAACATAATGATGTAGTGGAGCTACACCTATGTTGTGTTTACCATGTCTTTACATGAAACATAATGATATAGTGCAGCTACACCTATGTCGTGTTTACCATGTCTTTACATAAAACATAATGATGTAGTGGAGCCACACCTATGTTGTGTTTACCATGTCTTTACATAAAACATAATGATGTAGTGGATCTACACCTATGTTGTGTTTACCATGTCTTTACATGAAACATAATGATGTAGTGGAGCTACACGCATCTTTATTTCAGGTACATCAAGATGTCCAGCCCGTATATGAATAATATTATAATTATTGGCTGTATGCTAACGTATACTAGTGTTATACTCTTGGGTCTTGACAGTGGACTGACCAGTGAAGAGAGTTTTCCGTACATATGCACCGTAAGTCTATGTTATTGTAGAATTTACTGTTTCGTTTTAGTAAACAGATATTATATCTCACGAAACTAGTGTAACAAAATAATTCGTCAAAAATATGGACAAATTATGGACAATACAGGAGATAGAAGAAAAATGAACTGAAATTGTGGATAAATAAGTTATGAATGTGGAAATAGAAACAATGAATAGAAAATACTGAGAGAAGAACTTGAAAACAGTAAAATTATGAGAAACTGATGGGTGTGGAAGAGAGAATTGTAGTGAAGAATCTATTTTTTTTATAGCACCAGACATCTTGTTGTGATATTTCATAAAGTACCACTGTTTTCTATGTAACTCGTACTGTGGTAATCATTGTTTTTATAGTACCAGACATGTTGTTGTGATATATCATAAAATGCCACTGTTTTCTATGTAACTCGTACTGTAGTAATCATTGTTTTTATAGTACCAGACATGTTGTTGTGATATTTCATAAAGTACCACTGTTTTCTATGTAACTCGTACAGTGGTAATCATTGTTTTTATAGTACCAGACATGTTGTTGTGATGTATCATAAAGTACCATTGTTTTCTATGTACTGTGGTGATCATTGTTTTTATAGTACCAGACATGTTGTTGTGATATATCATAAACTATCACTGTTTTCTATGTACTGTGGAATCATTGTTTTTATAGTACCAGACATGTTGTTGTGATATTTCATAAAGTACTACTGTTTTCTATGTACTGTGGTAATCATTTTTTTTATAGTACCAGACATATTGTTGTGATATTTCATAAAGTACCACTGTTTTATATGTACTGTGGTAATCATTGTTTTTATAGTACCAGACATGTTGTTGTGATATATCATAAAGTACCACTGTTTTCTATGTACTGTGGTAATCATTTTTTTATAGTACCAGACATGTTGTTGTGATATATCATAAAGTACCATTGTTTTCTATGTAACTCGTACTGTGGTAATCATTGTTTTTATAGTATCAGACATGTTGTTGTGATGTATCATAAAGTACCACTGTTTTCTATGTACTGTGGTAATCATTGTTTTATAGTACCAGACATGTTGTTGTGATATATCATAAAGTACCACTGTTTTCTATGTAACTCGTACTGTGGTAATCATTGTTTTTACAGTACCAGACATGTTGTTGTGATATTTCATAAAGTACCATTGTTTTCTATGTAACTCGTACTGTAGTAATCATTGTTTTTATAGTACCAGACATGTTGTTGTGATATATCATAAAGTACCATTGTTTTCTATGTAACTCGTAATGTGGTAATCATTGTTTTTATAGTACCAGACATCTTGTTGTGATATATCATAAAGTACCATTGTTTTCTATGTAACTCGTACTGTGGTAATCATTGTTTTTATAGTACCAGACATGTTGTTGTGATATATCATAAAGTACCATTGTTTTCTATGTAACTCGTAATGTGGTAATCATTGTTTTTATAGTACCAGACATGTTGTTGTGATATATCATAAAGTACCATTGTTTTCTATGTAACTCGTACTGTAGTAATCATTGTTTTTATAGTACCAGACATGTTGTTGTGATATTTCATAAAGTACCACTGTTTTTTATGTAACTCGTACAGTGGTAATCATTGTTTTTATAGTACCAGACATGTTGTTGTGATTTTTCATAAAGTACCATTGTTTTCTATGTACTATGGTAATCATTGTTTTTATAGTACCAGACATGTTGTTGTGATATTTCATAAAGTACCACTGTTTTATATGTACTGTGGTAATCATTGTTTTTATAGTACCAGACATGTTGTTGTGATATATCATAAAGTACCACTGTTTTCTCTGTAACTCGTAATGTGGTAATCATTGTTTTTATAGTACCAGACATGTTGTTGTGATATATCATAAAGTACCATTGTTTTCTATGTAACTCGTACTGTGGTAATCATTGTTTTTATAGTACCAGACATGTTGTTGTGATATATCATAAAGTACCATTGTTTTCTATGTAACTCGTACTGTAGTAATCATTGTTTTTATAGTACCAGACATGTTGTTGTGATATTTCATAAAGTACCACTGTTTTTATGTAACTCGTACAGTGGTAATCATTGTTTTTATAGTACCAGACATGTTGTTGTGATATTTCATAAAGTACCACTGTTTTATATGTACTGTGGTAATCATTGTTTTTATAGTACCAGACATGTTGTTGTGATATATCATAAAGTACCACTGTTTTCTATGTAACTCGTAATGTGGTAATCATTGTTTTTATAGTACCAGACATGTTGTTGTGATATATCATAAAGTACCATTGTTTTCTATGTAACTCGTACTGTGGTAATCATTGTTTTTATAGTACCAGACATGTTGTTGTGATATATCATAAAGTACCATTGTTTTCTATGTAACTCGTACTGTGGTAATCATTGTTTTTATAGTACCAGATATGTTGTTCTGATATATCATAAAGTACCATTGTTTTCTATGTAACTCGTACTGTGGTAATCATTGTTTTTATAGTACCAGACATGTTGTTCTGATATATCATAAAGTACCACTCTTTTCTATGCACTGTGGTAATGAAGTATGAATGTTGTTTATGATATGAATTGTTCTATTACTTTAGTTACTGTTTTTTAACTTTATCTTCTTATAGTTTCATAAGCTACTATTGTTTGGTTCTTGGTTCTCTATATCATTTATTATCTGAACAGGTATGATAGTGTTTGTTACATCTTTAACACTTGTTCTAAGACCGGATTTGTGATTCGTTGTTCTGGTAATTCGTTCAAAGGTTCCATTTGTTCTGTCATCTCTTAATTTTCTATAGTTAAATAATTTCTGTAAAAAAAAAAACAATAAATGTACTCTTATCCTACAGGCTAGAGCGTGGGTCCTGATGAACGGGTTCACTCTGGCTTTTGGATCCATGTTTAGTAAGACCTGGAGGGTTCACGCTATTTTTACAAATATTAAAATGAATAAAAAGGTGAGTAAAAGTGTTTATTAAAACTATGGTCACTTGGGTTGAGACGTTCGACTCGTAATCTGAGGGTCGCGGGTTCGAATCCTGATCGCACCAAAAATGCTCGCCCTTTCATCCGTGGGGGCGTTATAATGTAACGATCAAACGTTGGTAAAAGAGTGGATCAAGGGTTGGAAATGGGTGATGATGACTATCTGCCTTCCCTCTAGTCCTACACTGCACGGTGGGTGGTGATTACTAGCTGCCTTCCCTCTAGTCCTACACTGCACGGTGGGTGGTGATGACTATCTGCCTTCCCTCTAGTCCTACACTGCACGGTGGGTGGTGATGACTAGCTGCCTTCCCTCTAGTCCTACACTGCACGGTGGGTGGTGATGACTATCTGCCTTCCCTCTAGTCCTACACTGCACGGTGGGTGGTGATTACTAGCTGCCTTCCCTCTAGTCCTACACTGCACGGTGGGTGGTGATGACTATCTGCCTTCCCTCTAGTCCTACACTGCACGGTGGGTGGTGATGACTAGCTACCTTCCCTCTAGTCCTACACTGCACGGTGGGTGGTAATGACTAGCTACCTTCCCTCTAGTCCTACACTGCACGGTGGGTGGTGATGACTAGCTGCCTTCCCTCTAGTCCTACACTGCACGGTGGGTGGTGATGACTAGCTGCCTTCCCTCTAGTCCTACACTGCACGGTGGGTGGTGATGACTATCTGCCTTCCCTCTAGTCCTACACTGCACGGTGGGTGGTGATGACTAGGTGCCTTCCCTCTAGTCCTACACTGCACGGTGGGTGGTGATGACTATCTGCCTTCCCTCTAGTCCTACACTGCACGGTGGGTGGTGATTACTAGCTGCCTTCCCTCTAGTCCTACACTGCACGGTGGGTGGTGATGACTATCTGCCTTCCCTCTAGTCCTACACTGCACGGTGGGTGGTGGTGACTAGCTACCTTCCCTCTAGTCCTACACTGCACGGTGGGTGGTAATGACTAGCTACCTTCCCTCTAGTCCTACACTGCACGGTGGGTGGTGATGACTATCTGCCTTCCCTCTAGTCCTACACTGCACGGTGGGTGGTAATGACTAGCTACCTTCCCTCTAGTCCTACACTGCACGGTGGGTGGTAATGACTAGCTACCTTCCCTCTAGTCCTACACTGCACGGTGGGTGGTGATTACTAGCTGCCTTCCCTCTAGTCCTACACTGCACGGTGGGTGGTGATGACTATCTGCCTTCCCTCTAGTCCTACACTGCACGGTGGGTGGTGATGACTATCTGCCTTCCCTCTAGTCCTACACTGCACGGTGGGTGGTGATGACTATCTGCCTTCCCTCTAGTCCTACACTGCACGGTGGGTGATGATGACTATCTGCCTTCCCTCTAGTCCTACACTGCACGGTGGGTGGTGATGACTAGCTGCCTTCCCTCTAGTCCTACACTGCACGATGGGTGGTGATGACTAGCTGCCTTCCCTCTAGTCCTACACTGCACGGTGGGTTGTGATGACTAGCTGCCTTCCCTCTAGTCCTACACTGCACGGTGGGTGGTGATGACTGACTGCCTTCCCTCTAGTCCTACACTGCACGGTGGGTGGTGATGACTGACTGCCTTCCCTCTAGTCCTACACTGCACGGTGGGTGGTGATGACTAGCTGCCTTCCCTCTAGTCCTACACTGCACGGTGGGTGGTGATGACTATCTGCCTTCCCTCTAGTCCTACACAGCACGGTGGGTGGTGATGACTAGCTGCCTTCCCTCTAGTCCTACACTGCACGGTGGGTGGTGATGACTATCTGCCTTCCCTCTAGTCCTACACTGCACGGTGGGTGGTGATGACTAGCTGCCTTCCCTCTAGTCCTACACTGCACGGTGGGTGGTGATGACTGACTGCCTTCCCTCTAGTCCTACACTGCACGGTGGGTGGTGATGACTGACTGCCTTCCCTCTAGTCCTACACTGCACGGTGGGTGGTGATGACTAGCTGCCTTCCCTCTAGTCCTACACTGCACGGTGGGTGGTAATGACTAGCTACCTTTCCTCTAGTCCTACACTGCTAAATTAGGGACGGCTAGCACAGATAGCCCTTGAGTAGCTTTGCGCATATTTCAAAAAAACAAACTAACTAACTAAAACTGAAACCTAAGAACATTGTGTTGTGAAACGGAACAAAAACCTCGAACATAACGTCATGTTTGTAAAAGATAGCATCGTAGTCAAATAATATTACGTTTATTGAGATGCTTTACGTTTACGTCTGTTTTGAAACTTAAATATTACGATTTTGGCGTAGCAGTTTAGCATAAACTAAATTACTAAATCTTTATATTACAGGAATGAATAGGAGACGACGTTTCGACTTCTGTCCTGAGGTCTTCTTCAGATCACAGTACAGAAGCCTAAACGCTGTCTCATTTTTTTCACTAGGTAGTTACATCAGAGTTTCAAACCTATTACATCTTACGTGCATAAGGTTACGTTAATATAACATTACTGTAGATTGTATTTATTACCAACACTATCTTATTCCTGAAGTTCGTGACCTAAACGACCATGAACAAACTATTTCTGACTAATCTCTGACCAACGTGTCTGACTATTATACAGCTTTGTATTTACATATGCATACTAGTATGTAAAATGCATTACTTAAACATATATAAGAATATTTGAGAAACGGAGAGGCGATTTTGCCGTATTCAACACGATTTTCATTATACCAAACTGTGTAATATGTTTAACCTTAACTGTATCTCAATATAAAAATAATTTAGTTTTAAAAAATAATGGTTTAAGCTTTACTAATTAATGACGTAAAAGCGGTCTTTACCACGAACTCCCAACGTTGAGAGAAGAAATGGTTTAAATTACGGTCCCAAAGAGGTACCAGAGAAGAAGAGAAGAGAGTCTTTTTAACCCTCTGGGAGTTGAACGTGTGAAGTCTTTCTATGAAGTTCGTAAAGAAACAAAACTGGAATTATTTAGAGAAATAACTTTAACGAGTGCCAGTTAATGTTAGAACAATATTCATTTTTATTAAGGTTCCTTCATCTTGTGGTTTGGTGGGAATTTTAATGACATTGTACAATAAAGAAAGTAAATTATTAAATATTATTAAAAATAAAAAATGATTGTGCATGGGAGGAATATCCCCCCCCTCTAGACGTTGGTACTCTGCTGGTCCTTCATTTTCGATTTGACTAATGGGTTTATTTAACACGTTAGATGAGTTTCGCATCGGCCAAATCAAACATTCTCCTCCCTTCGCTTAAGGAATCCCATCGCAGTACGTTTGTCAGTGCGTAGTCCCGGTATCGTGGCAGCCAGCAAGAGAAATAATAATTGTTAACTTTATTGATATATTATTAGTATCTTTATTGTTATGATTTTAATATGTTTAACGTCAAGTATCAAATGTAAATAAATAGTATTACTTCTCTTATTACTTCGACTATTATAAGAAACAGAGGTTCTCTTGGTGACAAGGTTCTCTGTTCTCCAATAATCTTCTTCAGTTATAATGCTACTTGTTCTTTCTATCTTCCTTTTTTATTTTGATATTTTAATATCTACATATTTTCCCAATTTTGGTCATTGATCTGTTTTGTGTATTTCCTTTTCTGTTTACATGTTTACAAAGGAATATTTTCGAGTAAAAACCTTCGTGAAATATAAACGTTTCTAAGACATTGTGATGTTATAACACGTAAATAACTGAACCATCTACACATGTTATAACTTGCAAATGCTCGAACAGTCCACACCTGCTGTAACTCTGAATTAGTGATAGAAACCTAACTCACTGGTTAATAAAACGCTCGAGTCTTACCTCTAAATTATCTTACATATGACTTTGTATGAAATACCAGTCACTGTCATTGAACACCATCCGCTGTGACTGGACCAACCATTTTTTGGATATTCTTTAAATAATTACAGGTGATTGACATTATGGCCAGGTGGGTTAAGACGTTCGACTCGTAATCCCAGGGTCGCGGGTGCGAATCCACGTTGCACCAAACATGCTCGCCCTTTCAACCGTGGGGACGTTATAATGGTACGCTCAATTCCACCATTCGTTGGTAAAAGAGTAGCCCAAGAGTTGGTGGTAGGTGGTGTTGTCTAGCTGCCTTCCTTCTAGTCTTACACTGCAAAATTAGGGACGGCTAGCGCAGATAGCCCTCGTGTAGCTTTGCGCGAAATTTAAAAAACACACAAACAGTATGTTTATAACTCGCGAGGTTACAAACAAGACCAGTTTATTATGGATAAAAGTTGTCTTCCGAGTACACTTCAAGCTCTTACTTGTGTTAGAATTAGTGGAACTAAGGTTTGTTGACCTTTCTAATATAAATAGTACGTTGTCCATAGAATGGAGGTCGTAAAGTGTAAATTGTCTTCTTTTATCGCAGGTTATCCAAGATTACAAGCTATTTATGGTAGTCGGAGTGTTGGTCATCGTAGATATAGCCATATTAACCACTTGGCAGGTCATTGATCCTTTCTATAGAGAAACTAGCCTCGGAACAAAAATGGTAAGCCAAGCGATAGTGTATCTTTCCTTCTTAATGCACTTTAGTAAAGATTCTTTTCCTGTGTATAGTTATCTAACCTTGAACATGGATGGATGTAATATATATGTACAGTTTTATATGAGCTGCTTAAGTTTTCGAATTAAAACAAAATCAATAGCCAAATGAACTGAGGTACAGGATGGTAGCATGCTTTTCCTACTGCCTTAGATACTATTAATATCTGAATTTGTTTATTTCTTTTCAGTTCTGTTTGGACAAATAAAGTTGTTCAAGTAAACCCATGTAAAATTTTCCTCATTCTGGATATGTGCAGAAACTTGCTCATTAATTGGCAACTAACCACATTTTTTGCAGGAAAGATAGCGTTGTTTCAAAATAGAAGGCTATTTTCTCCTGTTAGCAAAGCGGATGATGGCTCATCGATCCACTACTCTTACACTTTAAGCCGAAGTGGATAAAGGGTGACTGATAAGTGACGTTCAACCTCAGTGAAAACGAAGAAGAATATGTTATAATGTATCAACCACCGTAACTCTGTCATACCCAGTACCAATGAGGTTGTTTTTCTAATAGGATGACTCATCATACGGCTAGGATACGGAACACTAAATAAATATCATTTTAATTATTTATAACGTTTAGGGTGCAAATCATATAACGGGAGTGAATTTTAATTATCAACTTTATTTATGTAATTTACGAATCAGATTTTTTTAGACTAAGAATTAATAACAAGCACCTATTAGTTCATTCATATAATTTATATTTGAATATTTTTGAATTAATTTTACTACCGACCACAATAACTGTTGAACTAAGTATGAAGAGCTTATTTGCAATATTAATTCTTTATGAATATTGAGAATATGTTATAACTTGTAATACATTCTTACGAACCAAACATTCTTACGATTTCGAAATCAAATTAAATTATACTTTTTGAATAACTTTTTCTCAAAGATGGCCCAACATGGCCACGCGGTTAGGTCGCTCAATTCGTAATCTGAGGGTCGCGGGTTCGAGTCCCTGTCACATCAAACATGCTCCTCCTTTCAGCCGTGAGAACGTTATAATGTAACGGTCAATCCCACTATTCGTTAGTAAAAGAGTTGGCGGTGGATGGTGATGACCAGATGGCATCCCTCAAGTCTTACACTGCTAAATTAGGGACGTCTAGCGCAGATAGCCCTCGTGTAGTTTTGCGCAAAATGAATAAACAAACCAAACTAATAATATTTGATATTATGGTTTTTGTATTTTACAGTCATGAATGTCATGTTTGTCTGGAGGAACATGTCTCACACATAAAGTTTCTTTTGTTTTGTTTCAAGTTCAAAATGAAACTTTTTTTTTCCAAGTTTTCCACAATTTGCGCGAAATTCAAAAATAAATAAACGAAATAATAAACCTGTTAATCTCATTAAAATATTGACACGGTGGTTCATTAATCTTTGGTGGGAGGTTGTGATAGTTCCTATAAACCTCAGTAGCATATTGACATGGTGGTTCATTAATCTTTGAGGTTAATAGGAACTACCACAATCTTCTACCAATAAAATATTGATACCGTGGTCCATTAATATTTGGTAGTTATTTGTAGTAGTTTCTGTTAACCTCATTTCAATATATATAATATCTTACAAATCTTCATTATAATGAAGATAAGTTATCACCATGAAGAAATAATGTTCCATTAACAACAAAGAAATAAATGTATATAAAAATGGACTCAAGTGAAAGATAACTAATCGACATTCACTAATAGTTCAGTTGTTTTTTTTATTTACTCTTTTTCAGATTACTGAGAAGGTGATGGGATGATTTATTCTATTACATATCTATCAACTAAACTGGTAAACTGTGATGGGATGATTTATTCTATTACATATCTATCAACTAAACTGGTAAACTGTGATGGGATGATTTATTCTATTAGCATCTGTACATCTGTACATATCTATCAACTAAACTGGTAAACTGTGATGGGATGATTTATTCTATTACATATCTATCAACTAAACTGGTAAAGTGTGATGGGATGATTTATTCTATTACATATCTATCAACTAAACTGGTAAAGTGTGATGGGATGATTTATTCTATTACATATCTATCAACTAAACTGGTAAACTGTCTTATTAAAAACCTTTTTAACATTTCTTTTAGCCATCTGCACAGAACGAAGATTCAGTTGTTATACCAGAGTTGGAATTTTGCAAAAGTCACAAGATGACAATCTTTCTTGGTTCTATCTACGCATATAAAGGGTTACTTATGGTGAGTTTTCAAAATATTTCTTGGTTCTATCTACGCATATAAAGGGTTACTTATGGTGAGTTTTTAAAACTTTTCTTGGTTCTATCTACGCATATAAAGGGTTACTTATGGTGAGTTTTTAAGATCTTTCTTGGTTCTATCTACGCATATAAAGGGTTACTTATGATGAGTTTTTAAAACTTTTCTTGGTTCTATCTACGCATATAAAGGGTTACTTATGATGAGTTTTAAAATCTTTCTTGGTTCTATCTACGCATATAAAGGGTTACTTATGATGAGTTTTAAAATCTTTTCTTGGTTCTATCTACGCATATAAAGGGTTACTTATGGTGAGTTTTTAAAATCTTTCTTGGTTCTATCTACGCATATAAAGGGTTACTTATGGTGAGTTTTTAAAATCTTTCTTGGTTCTATCTACGCATATAAAGGGTTACTTATGGTGAGTTTTTAAAATCTTTCTTGGTTCTATCTACGCATATAAAGGGTTACTTATGGTGAGTTTTTAAAATCTTTCTTGGTTCTATCTACGCATATAAAGGGTTACTTATGGTGAGTTTTAAAATCTTTCTTGGTTCTATCTACGCATATAAAGGGTTACTTATGATGAGTTTTAAAATCTTTCTTGGTTCTATCTACGCATATAAAGGGTTACTTATGGTGAGTTTTTAAGATCTTTCTTGGTTCTATCTACGCATATAAAGGGTTACTTATGGTGAGTTTTTAAAATATTTCTTGGTTCTATCTACGCATATAAAGGGTTACTTATGGTGAGTTTTTAAAACTTTTCTTGGTTCTATCTACGCATATAAAGGGTTACTTATGGTGAGTTTTTAAGATCTTTCTTGGTTCTATCTACGCATATAAAGGGTTACTTATGGTGAGTTTTTAAAACTTTTCTTGGTTCTGTCTACGCATATAAAGGGTTACTTATGGTGAGTTTTAAAAACTTTTCTTGGTTCTATCTACGCATATAAAGGGTTACTTATGATGAGTTTTTAAGATCTTTCTTGGTTCTATCTACGCATATAAAGGGTTACTTATGGTGAGTTTTTAAAACTTTTCTTGGTTCTATCTACGCATATAAAGGGTTACTTATGGTGAGTTTTTAAGATCTTTCTTGGTTCTATCTACGCATATAAAGGGTTACTTATGATGAGTTTTAAAATCTTTTCTTGGTTCTATCTACGCATATAAAGGGTTACTTATGGTGAGTTTTTAAGATCTTTCTTGGTTCTATCTACGCATATAAAGGGTTACTTATGGTGAGTTTTTAAAATATTTCTTGGTTCTATCTACGCATATAAAGGGTTACTTATGGTGAGTTTTTAAGATCTTTCTTGGTTCTATCTACGCATATAAAGGGTTACTTATGGTGAGTTTTTAAAACTTTTCTTGGTTCTGTCTACGCATATAAAGGGTTACTTATGGTGAGTTTTAAAACTTTTCTTGGTTCTATCTACGCATATAAAGGGTTACTTATGGTGAGTTTTTAAAACTTTTCTTGGTTCTATCTACGCATATAAAGGGTTACTTATGATGAGTTTTTAAGATCTTTCTTGGTTCTATCTACGCATATAAAGGGTTACTTATGGTGAGTTTTTAAGAGAAAGAGGATTTTCTTTTTTTACTGAAACCTCAACAAAAGCACTAATATATTATAATATAATATATATTATAATATATATACATTTATAATATACTCCATCACTCGAAAAAATAAATGGTTTATTTGTAGAAAATGTTCAATAAGTTGTATTTGGATAACATTATATAACAACGGTATCACTTCAATAATCAACATATATATAATTAACTTTCCCCCATTCTTAACCAGTATTTGTTGAACAGTTTCCAGTTCTGTCAGCTCCCTTGTATTAAATACTGTTTATAACTTAACAATCTTTTCTCATAATTATTATTATTGATTTATGGTACATTGAAATAACTTATCTTTTCCTCTGTCGTGGTTAGTATTATATTTACATGGTTATGAAATATTGTTTTGATATATTTGACTGATTGATTGTTTACAATTAAGCACAAATCTGTCTAATGGGCTATGCATGCGTTGCCCACCATGGGTATTGAGTGGTTTCTAGAGGTGTGAATCCAAAGACATCCCACTGTACCACAGGGGGATGTATATTTGAACAATCTAGACACCTTTAAGATACATATTAAAATGTTTCTTACATTTACTAACAAAATTTTTTCTGTACTTTTATAGTTTTACTGATGTATGTATCCATAACTAAAATTATAAAATCATTACTTCTGATGTAGGAATTCTATTCTTTATTTTCATGGGTCGGGCGTAATCTTGGGGTTCAAGTTCCAGACTACTGCAAAATCCCGCTTTGAACTTTGGGGGTCGGGGGTTTGTTGTAAGAGAAACTAAGATCTACTCAATTAGTGTAGGACAAGAGTCGGCGGTAAATGCTGCTGACTAGCTGCCTTCCTTCTATTCTATTAGCTGAAAACAAGGAACGACTAGCGTAGTTTGTTGAATTAATCCTGTATATTGCATATATATATATACGTATACTGTAGTGTAATATACTTCATGTATTTAATATACATTTAAATAACTTGAAGGTAAATGAAAGACATTTTAATGTCAAACGGGAGAGATGTATTGTCGTTTCACATTTACAAGTATAACTTCTCGTTTATTAATATATATATCAGATCGACCGTGTACTAACTTCACAATACATTCTGATGTCTTCATAGGCATTTGGCTGCTTCCTTGCTTGGGAAACCAGACACGTGAGTATTCCAGCACTTAACGACTCCAAATATATCGGAATGAGCGTTTACAATGTAGTAATTCTGTGTGCGACCGGTGCCGCTGTTTCCTTTGTGCTCCGAGAACACCAGGACGCTGCCTTTATCATAATCTCCATCTTTATTATCTTCTGTTCTACCACCACCTTGTGTTTGGTATTCGTGCCCAAGGTGAGACTGGTGAGGGCAAGGCTTGTATATATCTTTTATTCTTAAAGATAACAGTTCCTAAGTTACTCGTGTAATTGTCTAATTTTCATGTGTTACTCCTCTGGTTTTAAATGTTAAGGTACTTAAATTCGAAGAACTTTATCCCAGTAAGTTAGTCTGTTTTGCAACCAGAATAGCTACTTTGTTCTCCATATTTTCAATTGACAAATAACTTATGATGGCCTTTTATATATATCAATCAAAGAGACACACATATCTCCAATAAAATGCTTTTGAGTATGTTTCATACAGCTCCTAAGGAATCATCTTGTTTTCAACTGACTTTCATTAATATTGTTTTATAACTTTTATTTCCAGACACTATCCAGACCAGATCTCCCATGGTGCACTGCGGTCGTACCACAGTTTAATATTATTTTATTCAGGCCTTATATATACATATATATATACATATGAATGTACTACGTTTGATTGTATTTCCTGTCACGAACTGAAATAATAAAAAATTAAGATATCAGATAATCGACTCCTTGTCTATTTCTAGCTTGTTGAACTAAAGAAAAATCCAAGTATTGGAGAGAGACGCATGAGAGCCACCCTGAAACCTGTGAAGAAGTCCAGAAGAGATTCGGAAGAGTTCGAACTACACAGTCGAATTAGACGTCTCCAAGACGAAAATTACAGATACAGGCAAAAGCTGGAAGAGGTACCACTAATTTTAATTTGTACTCCATATCATAACTACAAACTTTTATTATTATGTCCAACACGAGTAAATGCTGATTATATTATGATATGAAGTCGTACAATTTGAAATTATTTATGATATAAACAAGAATGAACCTTTGTTACCATTCGAGGATGACTTAGAAGTGGTTTTATATTCACCTATAAGAACGTTTCAATGAATACGTAATACAGTGATATACGTAATAAATATGTGATATTAATGATTTATTAAATAAAATATGTTAAGTGAATTAATCCTTTCTCCTATTCGGTGATAATCAATTGTGGTCAACATCTCACTTTGAAGACATCTCTGTAATAACAGTAGACAGAAAGTATCTAGTTTGAAGACATCTCTGTAGTAACAGTAGACAGAAAGTATTACTTAGTTTGAAGACATCTCTGTAGTAACAGTAGACCAAAAGTTTTATCTAGTTTGAAGACATCTCTGTAGTAACAGTAGACAGAAAGTATTATCTAGTTTGAAGACATCTCTGTAGTAACAGTAGACAGGAAGGTTTATCTAGTTTGAAGATATCTCTGTAGTAACAGTAGACAGGAAGTATTATCTAGTTTAAAGATATCTCTGTAGTAACAGTAGACAGGAAGGTTTATCTAGTTTGAAGATATCTCTGTAGTAACAGTAGACAGGAAGGTTTATCTAGTTTGAAGATATCTCTGTAGTAACAGTAGACAGGAAGGTTTATCTAGTTTGAAGACATCTCTGTAGTAACAGTAGACAGGAAGTATTATCTAGTTTGAAGATATCTCTGTAGTAACAGTAGACAGGAAGTATTATCTAGTTTGAAGATATCTCTGTAGTAACAGTAGACAGGAAGTATTATCTAGTTTGAAGATATCTCTGTAGTAACAGTAGACAGGAAGTAGTGTGTTAGATCAATTTGCTAATTGTAAAACCAAGGTTATAAATATCAAACCACATTTTGAAATAAAGTGAGGATTTATTGTTAGTGTAGTAATTTAAGTTAACATCGAGAACTATTTAGTAAGACTTGATTCTAGTTTATGAAACATCTTTATTGACGTCATTAAACAAATCTACAGTTTTATCACACTGTTACATAATATTATATTACAAGTACTAATGTATCCTAGAGAAATATGGAGCTGCAAGATCTGATGGCAAGCTTGAAAGATATGGATGAGCCAGTAATCATAATTAGTCATGGAGTGACGTCACCAATCCCAGAAGCTTCTTCTGATGGAAACTGTGAAGACATCCAAGGTTCGTGCTTATAGAGATTCTTAGAATATCTAAGGTTCCAAAACTTGGTATATCTTGTATAAGAAAGAGTTTGTAACGTTATTAAGTCAGAGGTCCCAATGAGTTAGAAACAGGTGTAAAACTGGGTGTGCTGAAAACTTCAGGATAACCAGTAATTTAACAAAACTGCTGTTTAGACATGTATAACTAAATCAGCATTGAAACTCTTTATAACATAAAGAGTTGTAGAACTTATAAGCATGAACAGTGATAAGACATGTTATTAACTTGGGTTTGTAGAAATAATATAAAGAATGTTATTAACGTATATTTGTAGAGTTAGCAGTTATGTTTATCACAGCCAGTATTATACAGTTAGTGTTAAGTGATGTCTCTGAAAGTGGATATGCACAATTTTGGGAAAGACGTCATAAATAACTAGACTTTAGCTCATTTTATATTCCTAAACTTTTTAACTGAGCAATCTTCCACTATAGAAACAACGATTACGAGAGGATAACACGTGAAGTTATTTTATCCTGGAACAATTCTTTCATAAGGTTATATGTGATTAAAATTATTTTTGAAATAACTTTGTATGTCTTTATTAATCACACACGCCTCGTTTGTTTGTGTTTATAACAACGTAATATCTCCTAAACAGTCATTGTTCCCAACTTTCACCAAGATAGAGAAATCACAGTTATTACCAGTTCTTCGTCCTCAGAAGAAGAACCAGAAGAGAAACAACCTTTGAGGTAAGGCAGTATTATTCTTTTGAAACAAAGCATCATCATTAGGGTTATTTCAAATATACTTTGATATTCTGAGTGAGTATGGTTAACTAAAGTCTACAATAATATTCAGAGTGAGTATGGTTAACTAAAGTCTACAATAATATTCAGAGTGAGTATGGTTAACTAAAGCATAAATAAGATTCTGAGTGAGTAGGGTTAACTAAAGCATACAATAAGATTCTGAGTGAGTAGGGTTAACTAAAGTCCCCAATAATATTCAGAGTGAGTAGGGTTAACTAAAGCATACAATAATATTCAGAGTGAGTAGGGTTAACTAAAGCATACAATAAGATTCTGAGTGAGTAGGGTTAACTAAAGTGTACACAGAGATTCTGAGTGAGTAGGGTTAACCAAAGTGTACACAGATTCTGAGTGAGTAGGGTTAACTAAAGTGTACACAGATTCTGAGTGAGTAGAGTAAACTAAAGTATACACAGATTCTGAGTGAGTAGGGTTAACTAAACTATACACAGAGATTCTGAGTGAGTAGGGTTAACTAAAACATACAGTAAGATTCTGAGTGAGTAGGGTTAACTAAAACATACAGTAAGATTCTGAGTGAGTAGGGTTAACTAAACTATACACAGAGATTCTGAGTGAGTAGGGTTAACTAAAACATACAGTAAAATTCTGAGTGAGTAGGGTTAACTAAAACATACAGTAAGATTCTGAGTGAGTAGGGTTAACTAAACTATACACAGAGATTCTGAGTGAGTAGGGTTAACTAAAACATGCAGTAAAATTCTGAGTGAGTAGGGTTAACTAAAACATACAGTAAGATTCTGAGTGAGTAGGGTTAACTAAACTATACACAGAGATTCTTTTGCTGAACATAGTGAAGAGCAGGTAAAAGATAACATGTTATTATACTCTTCCAGAAAACTGTCTTCAGTTTCCTTTAAAGTTGCCCTAGTTACCACTGGCATGGAAGAGAGTCCTATCAGTAGCAGAAAAGGATCGAGCCCCGAATCTGAGTTGCCGCTTTCGGAGGTTCTAGACACGGAAACCAGTGCTTCCTCGCTCGTTCAGTCTCGCCCCCTGTCTTTCATGGAACAAATCAGCCAAATCATTAGACACATAGATTCCGAGAGTAGTAATGAATCGAATGAATTACACAAACAAGTTTCGGTACAAGTCAGTAAGGTCACCGTGGAGTCGGCAGAACCGTCGTATTCTAGAACAAACCACCATAAGAAAGATATGTCTGACACTGATATATGTGAGAATGGTCAGTTTTCAGACGGTAAGTGTATCTTATATAAATATTTTAACACCAGGTGAATTTAAACCTTGTGAAGCTAATACACACTTCAATAACCGATTTTTTAAATTAACTGCGATGTATGTTGTTGATAACCCTAGAATCGTACAACATACACTGTTGTCACAGAATATATCAGTTAACTTAGATGAATCGTACAACATACACTGTTGTCACAGAATATATCAGTTAACTTAGATGAATCGTACAACAAACACTGTTGTCACAGAATATATCAGTTAACTTAGATGAATCGTACAACATACATGTTGTCACACAGTTAACTTAGTTGTCACAGAATATATCAGTTAACTTAGATGAATCGTACAACATACACTGTTGTCACAGAATATATCAGTTAACTTAGATGAATCGTACAACAAACACTGTTGTCACAGAATATATCAGTTAACTTAGATGAATCGCAACATACACTGTTGTCACAGATGAATCGTACAACATACACTGTTGTCACAGAATATATCAGTTAACTTAGATGAATCGTACAACATACACTGTTGTCACAGAATATATCAGTTAACTTAGATGAATCGTACAACATACACTGTTGTCACAGAATATATCAGTTAACTTAGATGAATCGTACAACATACACTGTTGTCACAGAATATATCAGTTAACTTAGATGAATCGTACAACATACACTGTTGTCACAGAATATATCAGTTAACTTAGATGAATCGTACAACATACACTGTTGTCACAGAATATATCAGTTAACTTAGATGAATCGTACAACATACACTGTTGTCACAGAATATATCAGTTAACTTAGATGAATCGTACAACATACACTGTTGTCACAGAATATATCAGTTAACTTAGATGAATCGTACAACATACACTGTTGTCACAGAATATATCAGTTAACTTAGATGTTAACTTATCGTACAACATACACTGTTGTCACAGAATATATCAGTTAACTTAGATGAATCGTACAACATACACTGTTGTCACAGAATATATCAGTTAACTTAGATGAATCGTACAACATACACTGTTGTCACAGAATATATCAGTTAACTTAGATGAATCGTACAACATACACTGTTGTCACAGAATATATCAGTTAACTTAGATGAATCGTACAACATACACTGTTGTCACAGAATATATCAGTTAACTTAGATGAATCGTACAACATACACTGTTGTCACAGAATATATCAGTTAACTTAGATGAATCGTACAACATACACTGTTGTCACAGAATATATCAGTTAACTTAGATGAATCGTACAACATACACTGTTGTCACAGAATATATCAGTTAACTTAGATGAATCGTACAACATACACTGTTGTCACAGAATATATCAGTTAACTTAGATGAATCGTACAACATACACTGTTGTCACAGAATATATCAGTTAACTTAGATGAATCGTACAACATACACTGTTATCACAGAATATATCAGTTAACTTAGATGAATCGTACAACAAACACTGTTGTCACAGAATATATCAGTTAACTTAGATGAATCGTACAACATACACTGTTGTCACAGAATATATCAGTTAACTTAGATGAATCGTACAACATACACTGTTGTCACAGAATATATCAGTTAACTTAGATGAATCGTACAACATACACTGTTGTCACAGAATATATCAGTTAACTTAGATGAATCGTACAACATACACTGTTGTCACAGAATATATCAGTTAACTTAGATGAATCGATAACATACACTGTTGTCACAGAATACAGTTAACTTAGATGAATCATTTAAACATACACTGTTGTCACAGAATATATCAGTTAACTTAGATGAATCGTACAACATACACTGTTGTCACAGAATATATCAGTTAACTTAGATGAATCGTACACTGATGAATGTTGTCACAGAATATATCAGTTAACTTAGATGAATCGTACAACAAACACTGTTGTCACAGAATATATCAGTTAACTTAGATGAATCGTACAACATACACTGTTGTCACAGAATATATCAGTTAACTTAGATGAATCGTACAAACATACACTGTTGTCACAGAATATATCAGTTAACTTAGATGAATCGTACAACATACACTGTTGTCACAGAATATATCAGTTAACTTAGATGAATCGTACAACATACACTGTTGTCACAGAATATATCAGTTAACTTAGATGAATCGTACAACATACACTGTTGTCACAGAATATATCAGTTAACTTAGATGAATCGCATACAACATACACTGTTGTCACAGAATATATCAGTTAACTTAGATGAATCGTACAACATACACTGTTGTCACAGAATATATCAGTTAACTTAGATGAATCGCATAAACATACACTGTTGTCACAGAATATATCAGTTAACTTAGATGAATCGTACAACAAACACTGTTGTCACAGAATATATCAGTTAACTTAGATGAATCGTACAACATACACTGTTGTCACAGAATATATCAGTTAACTTAGATGAATCGTATAAACATACACTGTTGTCACAGAATATATCAGTTAACTTAGATGAATCGTACAACATACACTGTTGTCACAGAATATATCAGTTAACTTAGATGAATCGTACAACATACACTGTTGTCACAGAATATATCAGTTAACTTAGATGAATCGTACAACATACACTGTTGTCACAGAATATATCAGTTAACTTAGATGAATCGTACAACATACACTGTTGTCACAGAATATATCAGTTAACTTAGATGAATCGTACAACATACACTGTTGTCACAGAATATATCAGTTAACTTAGATGAATCGCATACAACATACACTGTTGTCACAGAATATATCAGTTAACTTAGATGAATCGCACAACATACACTGTTGTCACAGAATATATCAGTTAACTTAGATGAATCGTACAACATACACTGTTGTCACAGAATATATCAGTTAACTTAGATGAATCGTACAACATACACTGTTGTCACAGAATATATCAGTTAACTTAGATGAATCGTACAACATACACTGTTGTCACAGAATATATCAGTTAACTTAGATGAATCGTACAACAAACACTGTTGTCACAGAATATATCAGTTAACTTAGATGAATCGTACAACATACACTGTTGTCACAGAATATATCAGTTAACTTAGATGAATCGTACAACATACACTGTTGTCACAGAATATATCAGTTAACTTAGATGAATCGTACAACATACACTGTTGTCACAGAATATATCAGTTAACTTAGATGAATCGTACAACATACACTGTTGTCACAGAATATATCAGTTAACTTAGATGAATCGTACAACATACACTGTTGTCACAGAATATATCAGTTAACTTAGATGAATCGTACAACATACACTGTTGTCACAGAATATATCAGTTAACTTAGATGAATCGTACAACATACACTGTTGTCACAGAATATATCAGTTAACTTAGATGAATCGTACAACATACACTGTTGTCACAGAATATATCAGTTAACTTAGATGAATCGTACAACAAACACTGTTGTCACAGAATATATCAGTTAACTTAGATGAATCGTACAACATACACTGTTGTCACAGAATATATCAGTTAACTTAGATGAATCGTACAACATACACTGTTGTCACAGAATATATCAGTTAACTTAGATGAATCGTACAACATACACTGTTGTCACAGAATATATCAGTTAACTTAGATGAATCGTACAACATACACTGTTGTCACAGAATATATCAGTTAACTTAGATGAATCGTACAACATACACTGTTGTCACAGAATATATCAGTTAACTTAGATGAATCGTACAACATACACTGTTGTCACAGAATATATCAGTTAACATAGATGAATCGTACAACATACACTGTTGTCACAGAATATATCAGTTAACTTAGATGAATCGTACAACATACACTGTTGTCACAGAATATATCAGTTAACTTAGATGAATCGTACAACATACACTGTTGTCACAGAATATATCAGTAACTTAGATGAATCGTACAACATACACTGTTGTCACAGAATATATCAGTTAACTTAGATGAATCGTACAACATACACTGTTGTCACAGAATATATCAGTTAACTTAGATTTAAGTTTGTGTCCCTTTGTTTGTACTCATCACAGGTATCGAACCACGGTTTTTAGCATTGTAAGTCCGCAGACATACCATGCCACTGAGGGCTTCGGAGTTAAGCTTGAAGATACTGCACTTGTTTGTCACCTAGTGCATATATCATTAATATATGACCTAGTGCATATATCATTAATATATATATTATTGTCTGTAGAAGAAATAAAACTTACTTTCCATTAACGTGTATAATATAATACATATATTGTATATTTGTGGTAGTATCGTACATTAAATACTTTATATCTCTTTTTATTTATAATATAGAAAGCGACACCTCTCGACAACTCAGAGAGAGTATTCGTCGACGAGCGAAAAGTCTTGGAACTTTTCGGTCAGGTTCAGCGACACCTAGGGGTGTAGTAGGTGTTTCTGTAATACCTGATAGACAAGCCGATTCCCATAGGCTTTCTCCTTTCTATCCCAGCTTTAGCAGACCCATGACTAATGAAACAGAACAGAGAAAATTGAACAGAGATGTCACATCACTGTACTCGTCTTTCCCGTCTATAAAGTGTGATATAGTAGAATACTTATGATCTGATAGCGCATTTAATTAAAATGTTTTTGTTTTTTTACAAACTGTGGATCGTCTTCCTAGCTGAAACCATGATACAACACTGACGTGTGGTTGAACTGAGTAAGAGAAACCGCGATACAACACTGTCGTGTGGTTGAACTAAGTAAGAGAAACCGCGATACAACACTGACGTGTGGTTGAACTGAGTAAGAGAAACCGCGATACAACACTGACGTGTGGTTGAACTGAGTAAGAGAAACCACGATACAACACTGACGTGTGATTGAAGTGAGTAAGAGAAACCGCGATACAACACTGACGTGTGGTTGAACTGAGTAAGAGAAACCGCGATACAACACTGACGTGTGATTGAACTGAGTAAGAGAAACCGCGATACAACACTGACGTGTGATTGAACTGAGTAAGAGAAACCGCGATACAACACTGACGTGTGGTTGAACTGAGTAAGAGAAACCGCGATACAACACTGACGTGTGATTGAACTGAGTAAGAGAAACCGCGATACAACACTGACGTGTGGTTGAACTGAGTAAGAGAAACCACGATACAACACTGACGTGTGGTTGAACTGAGTAAGAGAAACCGCGATACAACACTGACGTGTGGTTGAACTGAGTAAGAGAAACCGCGATACAACACTGACGTGTGGTTGAACTGAGTAAGAGAAACCGCGATACAACACTGACGTGTGGTTGAACTGAGTAAGAGAAACCGCGATACAACACTGACGTGTGGTTGAACTGAGTAAGAGAAACCGCGATACAACACTGAAGTGTGGTTGAACTGAGCAAGAGAAACCGCGATACAACACTGACGTGTGGTTGAACTGAGTAAGAGAAACCGCGATACAACACTGACGTGTGGTTGAACTGAGTAAGAGAAACCGCGATACAACACTGACGTGTGGTTGAACTGAGTAAGAGAAACCGCGATACAACACTGACGTGTGATTGAACTGAGTAAGAGAAACCGCAATACAACACTGACGTGTGATTGAACTGAGTAATAGAAACCGCTATACAACACTGACGTGTGATTGAACTGAGTAAGAGAAACCGCGATACAACACTGACGTGTGGTTGAACTGAGTAAGAGAAACCACGATACAACACTGACGTGTGGTTGAACTGAGTAAGAGAAACCATGATACAACACTGACGTGTGATTGAATTAAGCGAGAGATGAGAAAACTATGATTGACACTACCGAACCTACTCTTTGTTTTCGCCATGAAGACACTTACATCTGATATTAGGCGAAGGTTTACAGAAGTGCTCAGCATCGTTCGTTCTACGACAAACGTAATCCACAATATTAAACAGATCTGAATTTCTCTTTATGAACATTACTTGTTGTGATGTGATCATTGTTTGGTTGCATCGCAAAGCGGATTTCCACCCTTACCCCCTCGTTACATCTTTAAGTTATAACACGTGATTATAGGCTTTCTGTACATCAAGTCGGGGGGTGAGTAGTGGAGTGTGGTCATCTGATGTTTATATTGTGCCCGAGGGAAACAAATCATATCTTAAACGATAAACCACCACGTTAGTTACAGTACCTTGATGTAATCAGATACCCAGTGTTAAACAATTTGGATAACATATTCTGTATATTTGGTGTTAACTTTAGTACGTTTTTATACTGTGTGAATCCCAGTATTTTATGAATTCCATGTGATGAAAAAGTGATTTAGATTCACCGATCAAACAAACTTTCAATTAACGTTAGCTGAGTTAACGTTAGCTCAGTCAGCTCATGTCGTTTGTTGTTGTTTAAAAGTCTCAACTGTGACCATATGGACCAAAGTGTCTACTTGACGTTTCTCTTTAACTTATAATTTGTTGCAAACCAAAGAAAAACACCTGCTTCTGGTATAATACTGTTTATGTTAATGAACTTGTTGCTAATCTTATGTGGGAATCTCGTGTCTATAAAATGAAAATATATTATCTTCCCTCAAACCCACTCAGAGTGTGAGTACTTTTGATATGAGAAATGTATCAGTTTTTTAATCAAAAAATAGTTTTGAAATACATACCATATCATACGAATTATTATTATTATTATTATTATTATTTGCTTAAAACAGTTCCATAAATGTTGTTAATAAACTATTAAATAATAATTATTTTGTGTTTCTTTTCACTTTTGCCTTAAAGGAAACATCTTAAAGTTCACTATGCTTACTTTTGACGTTCGTAATATCGCCACTAGATGGAGATCAAGGGATGGTTTGTTTGTTTTGGAATTTCGCACAAAGCTACTGAGGGCTATCTGTGCTAGCCGTCCCTAATTTAGCAGTGTAAGACTAGAGGGAAGGCAGCTAGTCAGCACCACCCACCGCCAACTCTTGGGCTACTCTTTTACCAACGAAAAGTGGGATTGACCGTCGCATTATAACGCCCCCACGGCTGGGAGGGCGAGCATATTTGGCACGACTCGGGCGCGAACCCGCGACCCTCAGATTACGCAGCGCACGCCTTAACGCGCTAGGCCATGCCAGGCCCTCAAGGGATGGACATTGAGCATACGAGACTTAGTCGCTTTGTTTTATTCACACTAGCTACTACAGGATTCGCTATTCTTCTTGAAGTCTCAAAGATTTAGCTCATGTCATGGGAAAAAACCTATTAAATGTTTGATATATTTCTACTTTCTTCATGCATAAAAGATTGGTAACCTAAATAATTTTTATTTTCAAAACAAATGCGAAAAATTCATATATTTCTAAAATTCTTGGTATTTCTCAGTTACAATATTTCAGATAATTTAAAATTAGTTTAATCATCAAGTTTATCACAATAAAATCAACAAGATATAGAAAAACACTTAGAAATAATATAATATATGTAATATCTTAATGAGTTACTATCACACGTGGCTTCAGGGTCTCATGAAGTACATTTTACGTATGTTATGTTAAAACAGTTTTGGATCGTTATTATTCAGTAGTCTGTTTTGTCATGTCTAGTCATGTTGTTTTTGGTGACTGAATCCTGACAATAGTCCTACAATGTATATTCTATTGCAAAGAGATACTAACGTAGAATTGTCGTGTCTAAGCCACACCACTCCTCCATACAGGCTTTCCATATTCCATTTAGTACAGGAAGGCACCAATACCCCAGCGCCCATTTCAACAGATAAATTGCTTGTTTTAACTTTCACGCAAAGCTACACGAGGGCTGTCTGCGCTAGCTGTCCCTAACTTACCAGTGTAAGGCTAGAGGGAAGGCATCTATCATCACCACTACCAACTCTTGGACTACTCTTTTGCCAACCAATAGTGGGATTGACCATCCCATTATAATGCCTCTACAGCTGAAAGGGCGAGCATGTTTGGCGCGACGGGGATGCGAACCCGCGACCCTCAGATTACGAGTCGAATGCCCTAATCATGCTGGGTGAGCAGTTAAATTCATAGACAATAAGTCTGGCAACTCGAGTGATATATCTTCGTATGCAATGCCATGAATATTCATTATTTCAGAAAAACAAACAAACCGTTTACTAGACTCCTTACACAATTAGACAGCTTTATACCATTCACGTACAAAAGAAAGCTTGCTCATTAAACAGAGCTGATAATTTATTTTCCATCTACTTTGACTTAACCCTGAAATTACTAATACCTTTCTAACTAAGACTCTCACGAATCTACTCAAACCACCAACAGTACTCAAACGTATTATATAATATTGTCTTTCATACACTGGTAAAACTTAATTTTAAAAGAATCAACTGAAAGTTCAGTTGATCGTCAGCTATTGTAACTTGATCTCAGAATATCTGTTTCATTTTTCAGGTGAGTAATATCTGTGGCAGGCGAACGGATATGTCGTGGAAGCAACCTGTGCTAATATGACTCATGTCGCCTCTTTGATTTTGTTGTTTACTGTTGTGTAAACAGGTTTTCACACTAATTTTTGCGTTCATGAATTCTCACTTTTTTATAAGACACCACATTCTGCTCAACACGGCTGGAATAAGACTTGTTGCAAATCTCTTTCTGCATAGTCTTGGTATCCCAAGTTGATACATATGTTCTTGTTTTCCAGTGCCATTAAACACAGGAAATATACTTGTTTTGCTAATTCTAAATTTCTGATCTCACTGTTTCATGTCCTTCCAAAAGCGATTACGTTTTGGTGACATCACACAACCTAAAATACCAATGTCAAAATGTAGTTCTTATACTGTCTCACCACTACCTTATATGGTTGTCACATGACTTGTTAATTTACATATTCAAAACTGTTTTACTATAACGTACTTAATTTTCTGTACAACCAACTTATTAGCATACATACATGGTTCATACTATTGGCTACATTGTCCATAGTGCTTGATGTGTCGTCGTGAGAAGTAGCATTTATGAACTATGAATAAATTAAAGAACAAGTGTGTATGTGTGTGTTTTTCTTATAACAAAGCCACATCGGACTATCTGCTGTGCCCACCGAGGGGAATCAAACCCCTGATTTTAGCGTTGTAAATCCGAAGACTTACCGCTGTCCCAGAGGGGGACTAAAGAAACGAAGGTTTAATATATTGATCGTTTAAATGATGTCTTGTGATTCATAGACAATTAATTTAAATCAGATTACACCATTAAACAACTGAATCAGAGGATAAGATAAAAATACAGATTACAGCAACAAAAACATGGATTACACCATTAAAAAACTGAATTAAAGGCCAAGATAACACATTACAGCACATTAAAAACTGAATCAGAGGATAAGATAAAAATACAGATTACAGCAACAAAAGCAAGGATTACATCATTAAAAAAACTGAATTAGAAGATAAAATAGAAACACAGATTACAGCAACAAAAACATGGATTACACCATCAAAAACAGAATTAGAGGCTAAGATAAAAACATAATTACATCAACAAAAACATGGATTACACCTATATAAGTACTACTGACGAAACAAAAAACATTAAGACAATACAAAGTTTATTAAAACTTAACTCATATTGACAAAAATTGAATTAAAAGCGAATTCAAAACATAGAAAACAGATCAAAGCTGAATTCAAGGAGAAATCAAAAACATAGAAAACTCAGATCAAAGCTGAATTCAAGGAGGAATCAAAACATAGAAAACTCAGATCAAAGCTGAATTCAAGGCGAAATCAAAACATAAAAAAACTCAGATCAAAGCTGAATTAAAGGAGAACTCAAAACATAGAAAACTCAGATCAAAGCTGAATTAAAGGAGAAATCAAAACATAGAAAACTCAGATCAAAGCTGAATTAAAGGAGAAATCAAAACATAGAAAACTCAGATCAAAGCTGAATTAAAGGAGAAATCCTACAAAAAATTCCAATAAAAGAAAAGGAAAAAAATCTATTACATCAACATAAAGTCGAATTAAAGAAGAAATAAAAGCAAAGATTAATTTTAGATACGCGTTCCATTCGAAGAGAAAACAACAACAGATATTACACCAGGTAACTTTGAATTTAAACATAAAACACAAATATAAATCATATCACCAACAAAACAAAATTGGTTTCAAAACGCTTTACAGATCCGAGATCCAGTCACACATACACATAAGTAAACATCCAAATGGAACGTTTTAGTTTGAAGTCTTAACAGTAATAGCAAACGGAGAGAAACAAAACAAATGAATCCATCTTTGAAGTCCGAAGTTCTATTATAAATGGACACTGATTTGTGGCAAATGAGTAACCGGACAACATATTGACATTATCGAAATAACATTTTATTGAAACTGTTCAATCGTATTTATGTTCAGGTTGATGAACAAGCACAACACAAAAATTTAAAAAAATCGATGACACCA